>NC_021164.2:11851799-11853527 GCF_000331145.2 Cicer arietinum | reverse complement strand
AATCGATTGAATTAAGCCCAGAGTTCAAATTTCACTAAAAACCTTCAGGAAATCGATTTGGAAATCGATTGGCTTAGTAGAAATTCCTATTTTGAGTTAGATAACAGATTGCTCAATTGATTTATCAATGTCTTGGTTAGTTATTTATTACTTGATGGACTGAGAACCTTATTTTGACTTCTTTTTTAATTTGTTATGAACTTTTAATCATTTTGAAAACCCTTTTAAGGTGCATGCTAGATTGAAAGGTTATCTTGTGCATTTGAAAATTTAAATGTTATGTGTTAACTGTTAATTTCGGTTGGTGACCCTTTACAACTATTGTGGAAATCTGGGTTTTGCCCTCAGATGAGAGCCAGGACGATCCTACCGGTTCGTACCCTACGGATGGGAATGTAGATGGGAATGCTTGACTGGAGCTATGTTAGGAGGATCTCACGGGGCGCGTGGAGATCACTCAGGGTGTATAGCTATAGTTTTTTTTGAAGAATGATCAGATTAGGATGACATAGAGGGAACAGATGTTTTTTTTTTAGATTACGTTATTTTGAACTGGAAAACTGTACCTTTACTAATATTGTCAACTTGACATGTTATTTTCAATGGGTTACATGTACCACTTTTTGATGTGTAAATATTTTGGATTCATATTTTGAGAAACTTTTCCGCCGCTTGTAAATTATAATGACTCAATTATTTATCCAAAGGTATTACCTTATTTATTTCTCTGTTTTATATTAATCCCTTTTGAAAAAAAAAATACACCGTCGCTTAGAAAAACGGGGTGGTACACCAAAAATTTTTTACTTTGTTCCGGGTTCCGCGCCAGATTTCAAACACTAGCCATCGTCTAGTCCGAAAATACAGATGTTGGACCATTATCGTCGATGGGTACGAAAGTCGCCCGAAAATTCAAAATGAAATCGAGGACCTGGGGATTTATAACTGTGTTTCGGGTTTCGCGTTAGATTTGAATCACTAGCCATCGTCTTGTTCGAAAATACGAATTTCGGTCCATTTTAGTCGGGTGGTACGAAAATCATCCGAAAATTCGTGGACCGGGAGACAATTATAACATTTTTCTCCAAAATTTATAATTGTGTTTCAAGTTCTGCGCCAGATTTAAAACACTAGCCATCGTTTATAAGAAAATACGGATTTCGGTCCATTTTTGTCGGGTCATACAAAAATCGAGGACCAGAAGACCCTTATAGCATTCTTGGCCTAAATTTATAACTCTGTTTCGGGTTCTGCGTCAGGTTTCAAACACTAACCATCGTTTTGTCTGAAACTACGGACTTTGGTCCATTTTTGTTGGGTGGTACTAAAATCGCCCGAAAAGTGCAGATGAAATCGAGGATCGCGAGACCCTTATAGAATTCTTCACCTAAATTTATAACTGTGTTTCTGATTCCGCACAAGATTTCAAACACTAGCCATCGTCTGGTTTTAAAATACTGATTTTGGTCCATTTTTGTCGAGGGGTTCGAAAATCGCCCAAAAAGTCCATATGAAATCAAGGACCAGAAGACTCTTATTATAGCATTCTTCTACTGAATTTATAATTGTGTTTTGGGTTCTGCGTCTGATTTCAAACATTGGCTATCGTCTTGTCCGAAAATACAGAAATTGGTCCATTATCATCGATGGGTACGAAAATCGCCTGAGAAGTCCATATGAAAACAAGGACCAAATGGCCCTTATAAAATTCTTCTTCTAAATTTATAA
>NC_021164.2:11842338-11851185 GCF_000331145.2 Cicer arietinum | reverse complement strand
GTTCTGCGGCATATCTCAAACTCTAGCCATCGTCTGGTATGAAAATACTGATTTTGGTCCTTTTTTGTCGAGGGGTACGAAAATCGCCCAAAAAATCCAGATGAAATCGAAGACCGAGAGTCCCTTATATCATGTTGGTCCATTTTAGTCGGGTCGTACGAAATCGTCCAAAAAGTCCAGATGAAATCGAGGACCTGGAGACCCTTATACCATTCTTCTCCAAAATTTGTAATATTGTTTCACGTTCTGCGCCAGATTTCAAACACTAACCATGGTTTTGTTTGAAGATACAAATTTCGGTCTGTTTTAGTCGGGTGGTACGAAAATCGTCGGGAAAGTCCAGATGAAATCGAGGACCATGAGACCCTTATAGCATTCTTATCCAAAATTTATAACAATTTTTCAGGCTCTGCCTCAAATTTTAAACACTAGCCATCGTGTGGTCCGAAAATACGAATTTCGGTTCATTTTTGTGGGGTGGTATGAAAATTGCTTAAAAGGTCCACATGAAATCATGGACCGGGACACCCTTACAACATTCTTCTTCTAAAATGATAACTTTGTTTCAAGTTACGCGTTAGATTTCAAACACTAGCCATCGTTTTGTTCAAAAATACTGATTTTGGTTCATTTTAGTAGGGTGGTACGAAAATCGCCCGAAAACTCCAGATGAAATCGAGGACCGGGAGACCGTTAGAGCATTCTTCTAAAAAATTTATTACTGTTATCCGAGCTCCGCGCCAGATTTTAAACACTAGCACTCGTCTGGTTTGAAAATACAGTTTTCGGTCCTTTTTCTCGAGGGTTACGAAAATCGCCCGAAAAGTCCATATGAAATCGAGGACCGAGAGACCCTTATAGCATTCTTCTCCAAAATTTATGATTGTGTTCCGGGTTCCGTGTCAGATTTCAAACACTAACCATTGTTTTGTTCAAAAATACTGATTTTGGTTCATTTTAGTAGGGTGGTACGAAAATCGTCCATAAAGTCCAGATGAAACCGGGGATCGGGAGACCTTTATAGCATTCTTCTCCAAAATTTATAACTGTGTTTCTGTTTCCGCGCCAGATTTCAAACACTAACCATCGTTTTATTCGAAAATTCGAATTTCGGTCCATTTTAGTTGGGTGGTACGAAAATCGCTCGAAAAGTCCATACGAAATCTAGGACTGAGAGACCCTTATAACATTCTTCTTCTAAATTTATATATGTGTTTTGGTTTCTGCGTCAGATTTCAAACACTAGCCATCGTTTTGTTCAAAAATACGAATTTCGGTCCATTTTAGTTGGGTGGTACGAAAATCGCCCGGAAAGTACAGATGAAATCTAGTACCGGGAGACCCTTATATCATTCTTCTCCAAAATTTATAATTGTGTTTCATGTTCCGTGTAAGATTTCAAACAGTAGCCATAGTCTTTTTCGAAAATCGCCTGAAAAGTCCAGATGAAATCGATGACCGAGTTCCGCATCATATTTCAAACACTAGCCATCGTTTCTTCCGAAAATACGGATTTTGGTCTATTTAAGTAGAGTGGTACGAAAATCGTCCGAAAAGTCCAGATGAAATCGAGGACCAAGAGACCCTTATAGCATTCTTCTTTAAAATTTATAATTGTGTTTCAGGTTCCGCGTCAGATTTCAAAATCTAACAATCGTCTTGTTGAAAAATACGGATTTTGGTTCATTTTAGTTGAGTGGTACGAATCTCGCCCGAATAGTCCAGATGAAATCTAGGACCGGGAGAGCCTTATATCATTTTTCTCCAAAATTTATAACTGTGTTTCGAGTTCTGCGTCAGATTTCAAACACTAGCCATAGTCTTTTTAGAAAATATGGATTTCGGTCCATTTTAGTTGGATTGTATAAAAATCGCCTGAAAACTCCAGATGAAATCGAGGATTTGGAGACCCTTGTAGGGTTCTTCTCCAAAATTCATAACTGTGTTTCGAGTTCTGCACTAGATTTATAAAACTAGCCAAACTCTGGTCCGAAAATACAGATTTTAGTCCATTTTGTTGAGCGGTACGAAAATTGCCCGAAAGGTCTAGATGAAATTGAGGACCCAGAGACCCTTATAGCCTTCTTCTTCTAAATTTATAATTGTGTTGTGGGTTCTGCGTCAGATTTCAAACAATACCCATCGTGTTGTTCGAAAATACGGATTTCGGTCCAATTTAGTTGGGTGGTTCGAAAATTGCCCGAAATGTCCAGATGAAATCGACGACCAAGAGACTATTATATCATTCTTTTCCTAAATTTATACTTGTGTTTCGGGTTCTGCGTTAGATTTCAAAACTTATCCATCTCTTGTTCAAAAATACGGATTTTGATCCATTTTTGTCGTGTGGTACGAAAATCTCTCGAAAATTCCAGATGAAATCGAGGACCGGGAGACCTTTCCTAAATGTATAAAAGTGTTTCAGGTTCCACCTTAGATTTCAAACATTAGCCATCGTCTGGTCAGAAAATATAGATATTGGTCCATTTTTGTCGAGGGGTACGAAAATCGCCCGAAAAATCCAGATGAAATCGAGGACCAAGAGACCGTTATAGCATTCTTCTTCTAAATTTATAATCGTCAGATTTCAAAAACTAGCCATTGTCTTGTTCGAAAATACGGATTTCGGACAATTTTAGTCGGGTGGAATGTAAATTGCCCGAAAAGTCTAGATGAAATCGAGGACCGGGATATCCTTATATCATTCTTCTCCAAAATTTAAAACTTAGTTTCGGGTTCTGCGTCATCTTTCTAATACAAGCCATCGTCTGGTCTGAAAATACAGATTTTGGTCAATTTTGGTCGGGTGGTACGAAAATCGCTCGAAAAGACCAAATGAAATCGAGGACCGGGAAACCCTTATTGCATTCTTCTCTTAAATTTATTATTGTATTTTGGATTCAACGTAAGATTTAAAAAACTAACCATTGTCTAGTTCGAAAAAATTGATTTCAATCCATTTTTGTCGAGTGGTACGAAAATCGCCTGAATAGTCTAGATGAAATCGAGGACCCATAGAACCTTTTAACATTCTTCTCCTAAATATATAATATTGTTTCAGGTTCTGCCTCATATTTCAATCACTAGCCATCTTTTGGATTGAAAATACAGATTTTGATCCACTTTTGTCGAGGGGTAAGAAACTCGGCCGAAAAGTTCAGATAAAATCGAGGACCGAGAGACTCTTATAGCATTCTTCTCCTAAATTTATAAATGTGTTTCGGGTTCCGCGTCTGATTTCAAACACTAGCCATCGTCTTGTTCGAAAATACGGATTTCAGTCCATTTTTGCCGAGTAGTACGAAAATCGCCGAAAAGTCTAGAGAAAATCGAGGACCGAGAGACCCTTATAGCATTCTCCTCTTTAATATATAACAGTGTTTCAGGTTCCGCGTCAGATTCCAAACACTAGCCATAGACTTTTTAGAAAATAGGGATTTCGGTACATTTTAGTTGGATCGTATGAAAATCACCCGAAAAGTCCAGATGAAATCGAGGATCGGGATAACCTTGTAGCACTCTTCTCCAAAAATTATAATTGTGTTTCGAGTTATGCGCTAGATTTCAAACACTAACCAAACATTGGTCTGAAAATACAGGTTTTAGTCCATTTTTATCGAGGGTTACGAAAATCACCATAAAAGTCTAGATGAAATCGAGGACTGAGAGACCCTTTTAGCATTCTTCTTCTAAATTTATAATTGTGTTTCGGGTTCCTTAATTTCCAACAAAAATAGACGGAAATCCGTAATTTCCAACAAGATGATGGCTAGTGTTTGAAATCTGACGCGGAACCCGATATAAATTTATCAATTTAGGAGAAGAATGCTATAAGAGTCTTCTTGTCCTTGATTTCATCTGGACTTTTGGGGCGATTTTCGTACCACCTAACAAAAATGGACCGAAATCTGTATTTTCGAACCAAACAATAGCTAGTGTTTGAAATCTTCGCTGGAACCCGATACATAGTTATAAATTTTGGATAAGAATGCCATAAGGGTTTCCCGTTCCTCGATTTCATCTAGACTTTTCGGGCAACATTCATACCACCTGACAAAAATGGACCGAAATCAGTATTTCCGGAACATACGAGGGATAGTGTTTGTAATTTGACGCGGAACCTGAAACTCAGTTATAAATTTTGGAGAAGAATGCTATAAGGGTCTCATGGTCCTCGATTTCATCTGGACTTTTCAGACGATTTTCATACCACTAGACTAAAATGGATTGAAATCTTTATTTTCGGACCAGACGATGGCTAGTGTTTGAAATTTGACATGGAACCCGAAATACAATAAAAAATTTAGAAGGAGAATGCTATAACAGTATCTCGGTCGTCGATTTCATGTGGACTTTTCAGGCGATTTTCGTAACCCTCGACTAAAATGGACCAAAATCTATATTTTCGGACAAGACGATGGCTAGTGTTTGAAATCTGAATCGGAATCCAAATCACTGTTATATATTTAGGAGAAGAATGCTATAAGAGTCTCCTGGTCTTCGATTTTATCTGGTATTTTCGGGTGATTTTCATACCACCTTACTGAAATGGACCGAAATTCGTATTTTTGAACAAAACCATGGCTAGTGTTTGAAATCCGAAACGGAACTCGGAACATAGTTATCAATTTAGGAGAAAAATGCTATAAGGGTCTCTCGGTCCTCAATTTCATCTGGACTTTTCGGGCGATTTTCGTACCCCTCGACAAAAAGGGACTAAAATATGTATTTTCATACAAGACTTGGGCTAGTGTTTTAAATCTGGCACAAAACCCAAAACACAGTTATAAATTTTGGAGAAGAATGCTATAAGGGTCTCTCGGTACTGAATTTCATCTGGACTTTTCGGGCGACTTTCGTACCCTTCGATAAAAATGGACTAAAATATGTATTTTCGGACCAGACTTGGGCTATTGTTTGAAATCTAGCACGGAACTTGAAACATAGCTATAAATTTTGGAGAAGAATGCTATAAGGGTCTCCCGGTCCTCGATTTAATTTGGATTTTTAGGCGATTTTCATATGATCCAAGTAAAATGGACCGAAATCCGTATTTTCGAAAAAGATTATGGCTAGTGTTTTTAATCAGACGCGGAACACGAAACGCAGTTATCAATAATGGCGAAGAATGATATAAGGGTCTCTCGATCCTTGATTTCGTCTGCACTTTTCGGGCGACTTTCGCCACCTTACTAAAATGGACCGAAATCTGTATTTTCGAACAAGAAGATGGTTAGTATTTTAAATCTGACGTGGAACCCGAATCACAGTTATAAATTTAAAAGTACAATGCTATAAGGGTCTCTCGGACTAAACGATGGCTAGTGTTTGAAATATGACGAGGAACCCGACGCACAATTATAAATCTTGGAGAAGAATGCTATAAGGGTTTCCCGATGATCGATTTCATCTAGACTTTTCAGGCGATTTTCGTACCATCGATAAAAAAGGACTGAAATCCGTATATTCGAAAAGGACTGTGGCTAGTGTTTGAAATCTGAAGCGGAACCTGGAAAACAATTATAAATTTAGAGCAAGAATGTTATAAGTTTCTCTTGGTCCTCGATTTCATTTGGAATTTTCGGGCGATTTTCGTACCACCCAACTAAAATGGACTGAAATCCGTATTTTTGGACAAAATGAGGGCTAGTGTTTGAAATTTGACGCGGAAGCTGAAACACAGTTATAAATTTTGGAGAAGAATGCTATAAGGGTCTCCCGGTCCTCGATTTCAGAAGTAAAATTATAAAACGAAGATAATAATGACATATAATAAAATAGAGTTATCTAATCAAGTAATAATTACATATTTATTTGACAACTCAATTTTGTTATATTTTATTATCTTCGTTACGAAGTAAAATTATAAAACGAAGATAATAATGACATATAATAAAATAGAGTTATCTAATCAAGTAATAATTACATATTTATTTGACAACTCAATTTTGTTATATTTTATTATCTTCGTTACGAAGTAAAATTATAAAACGAAGATAATAATGACATATAATAAAATAGAGTTATCTAATCAAGTAATAATTACATATTTATTTGACAACTCAATTTTGTTATATTTTATTATCTTCGTTACGAAGTAAAATTATAAAACGAAGATAATAATGACATATAATAAAATAGAGTTATCTAATCAAGTAATAATTACATATTTATTTGACAACTCAATTTTGTTATATTTTATTATCTTCGTTACGAAGTAAAATTATAAAACGAAGATAATAATGACATATAATAAAATAGAGTTATCTAATCAAGTAATAATTACATATTTATTTGACAACTCAATTTTGTTATATTTTATTATCTTCGTTACGAAGTAAAATTATAAAACGAAGATAATAATGACATATAATAAAATAGAGTTATCTAATCAAGTAATAATTACATATTTATTTGACAACTCAATTTTGTTATATTTTATTATCTTCGTTACGAAGTAAAATTATAAAACGAAGATAATAATGACATATAATAAAATAGAGTTATCTAATCAAGTAATAATTACATATTTATTTGACAACTCAATTTTGTTATATTTTATTATCTTCGTTACGAAGTAAAATTATAAAACGAAGATAATAATGACATATAATAAAATAGAGTTATCTAATCAAGTAATAATTACATATTTATTTGACAACTCAATTTTGTTATATTTTATTATCTTCGTTACGAAGTAAAATTATAAAACGAAGATAATAATGACATATAATAAAATAGAGTTATCTAATCAAGTAATAATTACATATTTATTTGACAACTCAATTTTGTTATATTTTATTATCTTCGTTACGAAGTAAAATTATAAAACGAAGATAATAATGACATATAATAAAATAGAGTTATCTAATCAAGTAATAATTACATATTTATTTGACAACTCAATTTTGTTATATTTTATTATCTTCGTTACGAAGTAAAATTATAAAACGAAGATAATAATGACATATAATAAAATAGAGTTATCTAATCAAGTAATAATTACATATTTATTTGACAACTCAATTTTGTTATATTTTATTATCTTCGTTACGAAGTAAAATTATAAAACGAAGATAATAATGACATATAATAAAATAGAGTTATCTAATCAAGTAATAATTACATATTTATTTGACAACTCAATTTTGTTATATTTTATTATCTTCGTTACGAAGTAAAATTATAAAACGAAGATAATAATGACATATAATAAAATAGAGTTATCTAATCAAGTAATAATTACATATTTATTTGACAACTCAATTTTGTTATATTTTATTATCTTCGTTACGAAGTAAAATTATAAAACGAAGATAATAATGACATATAATAAAATAGAGTTATCTAATCAAGTAATAATTACATATTTATTTGACAACTCAATTTTGTTATATTTTATTATCTTCGTTACGAAGTAAAATTATAAAACGAAGATAATAATGACATATAATAAAATAGAGTTATCTAATCAAGTAATAATTACATATTTATTTGACAACTCAATTTTGTTATATTTTATTATCTTCGTTACGAAGTAAAATTATAAAACGAAGATAATAATGACATATAATAAAATAGAGTTATCTAATCAAGTAATAATTACATATTTATTTGACAACTCAATTTTGTTATATTTTATTATCTTCGTTACGAAGTAAAATTATAAAACGAAGATAATAATGACATATAATAAAATAGAGTTATCTAATCAAGTAATAATTACATATTTATTTGACAACTCAATTTTGTTATATTTTATTATCTTCGTTACGAAGTAAAATTATAAAACGAAGATAATAATGACATATAATAAAATAGAGTTATCTAATCAAGTAATAATTACATATTTATTTGACAACTCAATTTTGTTATATTTTATTATCTTCGTTACGAAGTAAAATTATAAAACGAAGATAATAATGACATATAATAAAATAGAGTTATCTAATCAAGTAATAATTACATATTTATTTGACAACTCAATTTTGTTATATTTTATTATCTTCGTTACGAAGTAAAATTATAAAACGAAGATAATAATGACATATAATAAAATAGAGTTATCTAATCAAGTAATAATTACATATTTATTTGACAACTCAATTTTGTTATATTTTATTATCTTCGTTACGAAGTAAAATTATAAAACGAAGATAATAATGACATATAATAAAATAGAGTTATCTAATCAAGTAATAATTACATATTTATTTGACAACTCAATTTTGTTATATTTTATTATCTTCGTTACGAAGTAAAATTATAAAACGAAGATAATAATGACATATAATAAAATAGAGTTATCTAATCAAGTAATAATTACATATTTATTTGACAACTCAATTTTGTTATATTTTATTATCTTCGTTACGAAGTAAAATTATAAAACGAAGATAATAATGACATATAATAAAATAGAGTTGTCAAATAAATATGTAATTATTACTTGATTAGATAACTCTATTTTATTATATGTTTCTATTATCTTCGTTATAAAGTACAACTACATTACGAAGATAATAGTATCATATAATAAAATAGATAATAGTATCATATAATAAATAGAGTTGTTAAATAAAGTAATAATTACATATTTATATGACAATTTATATTATTATCTTCGTTTTGTAGTTGTACTAAATAATGAAAATAATAATAACATGTAAAAAATTGAGTTGTAAAATAATGTAATAATTACAAAGCATTCTTCTCCTAAATTTATAATTGTGTTTCGGGTCAAATTTTGAACATTAGACATCCTTTGGTCTAAAAATACGAATTTTGTGCCATTTTTGTCGGGTGGTACGAAAATTGCCTGAAAAGTCTAGTTGAAATCGGGGATTT
>NC_021164.2:11831256-11841849 GCF_000331145.2 Cicer arietinum | reverse complement strand
GAAAATACGAATTTCGTTCCATTTTAGTCGGTTGGTACGAAAATCGATCGAAAAGTCAAGGTGAAATCGAGGACTAGGAGACCCTTATATCATTCTTCCCCAAAATTTATAACTGTGGTTCGAGTTGCCGTCAAAATTCAATCAATAGCCATCGCCTAGTTCGAAAATACAGATTTTGGCATATTTTTATCGATGGGTACGAAAATCGACAGAAAAGTCTAGATGAAATCGAGCTCCGGGAGACGCAATAGCATTCTTCTCCAAAATTTAAAACGGTGTTTTAGTTTCTGCGTCAAAATTCAAACATTAGCCATCGTCCTATTCAAAAATACGGATTTCGGTCCATTTTAGTCGGGTGGTATGAAAAACGCACGAAAAGTCTTGATGACATCGAGGGCCGGGAGACCCTTATAGCATTCTTCTTCAAAATTTATAACTGTCTTTCGGGTTCCGCGTTGGATTGAAAATATAGATTTAGGTCCTTTTTTTGTCGAGGGTTACAAAATTGCCCGAAAAGTCTAGACGAAATCGAGGACCGAGAGACCCTTATAGCATTCTTCTCCAAAATTTATAACTGTGTTCCGGGTTCTGTGTCAGATTTCAAACACTAACCATCGTTTTGTTCGAAAATACATATTTTGGTTCATTTTAGTAATGTGGTACGAAAATCGTCTAAAAAGTCCAAATCAAATCCAAGACTGGAAGACCTTTATAGCATTCTTCACCAAAATTTATAATTATGTTTCAGGTTCTGCGACAGATTTCAAACACTAACCATCGTTTTGTTCGAAAATACGAATTTAAGACCATTTTAGTTAAGTGGTATGAAAATCAACCGAATTTTAGATGAAATCGAAGACCTGGAAGCACTTATAGCATTCTTCTCCAAAATTTATAATTGTCTTTGGGGTTCCGCGCCAGATTTCAAACACTAACCATCGTTTGGTCCGAAACTACGAATATCGATCCATTTTTGTCGGGTGGTACGAAAATCCCCCGAAAAGTCCAGATAAAATAGAGGACCAGGAGACCCTTACATCATTCTTCTCCTAAATTTATAACAGAGTTTCGGATTCTGCATTAGATTCGAAACACTAGCCATCATCTGGTTAGAATAATAGATTTCAGTCCATTTTTTTTTAGGGTTAAGAAAATCGCCCAAAAAGTCCAGTTGAAATCGAGAACTTGGAGACCCTGATACGATTCTTCTTCTAAATTTATAACTGTGTTTCGAGATCTGCGTCAGATTTCAACAACTAGCCATCGTCTTGTTCAAAAATACGAATTTCGGTCCATTTTAGTGGGGAAGTACGAAAATCGCACGAAAAGTCTAGATGAAATCGAGGACCGAGAGACCCTTATAGCATTCTTCTTCTAGATTTATAATTGTGTTACGGGTTTCGCGTTAGATTTCATACACTAACAATCGTCTTGTTTGAAAATACGGATTTTGGTCTATTTTAGTTGGATGGTACGAAAGTTGCCCGAAAAGTCCAGATGAAATTTAGGACCTGAAGACCCTTATAGAATTCTTCTCCTATATTTAAAACTGAGTTTCGGGTTCCACGTCAGATTTCAAACACTAGCAATCCCCTTGTTCGAAAATATGAATTTCCGTCCATTTTTTTTCGGCTGGTACGAAAATCACCCGAAAAGTCCAGATAAAATCGAGGACCGGGAGACCCTAGTAGCATTCTTCTCCAAAATTTATTACTGGTTTTGAGGTTCCACACCAGATTCCAAACACTTGCCATCGTCTTGTCCAAAAATATAGATTTCGGACCTTTTTTGTCAAGGAGTAAGATAATCGCCTGCAAAGTCCATATGAAATCGAGCACCGAGAGACCCTTATAGCATTCTTCTCCTAAATTTATAATTGTATTCCGAGATCCATGTCAGATTTCAAACGCTAGCCATTGTTTTGTTCAAAAATACAAATTTCGGTCCATTTTAGTTGGATACTACGAAAATCACTTGAAAATACCAAATGAAATCAAGGACCGGGAGACCTTTATAGCATTCTTCTCCTAAATATATAACAATGTTTCGGATTCCCGGTCAGATTTCAAACACTAGCCATCGTCTGGTCCGAAAATATAGATCTTGGTCCATTTTTTTCGAGGGGTACGAAATCGCCCGAAAATTCCATTTTTTTCGAGGGGTACGAGAGACCCTTATAGCATTCTTCTTCTAAATTTATAATTGTATTTCAGTTTCGATGTCAAATTTCAAACACTAGCCATCGTATGGCCCAAAAATACGGATTTCAATCCATTTTATCTAGTGGTATGAAAATTGCCCGAACTGTCTAGATGAAATCCAAGATCGGGAGACCCTTATAGCATTCTTCTCCAAAATTTATAATTGTGTTTCAGGTTCTGCGTTAAATTTCAAACCATAGCTCTCGTATGGTCTTGAAATACTGATTTCAGTCCATTTTTTTCGGGTGGTATGAAAAATCGCCCGAAAAGTCCAGATCAAATCTAGGACTGAGAGATCCTTATAGCATGCTTTTCCAAAATTTATAATTGTGTTTCGGGTTCCGTGTCAAATTTCAAACACTAGCACTCGTCTGTTCCAAAATACTGATTTCGGTCCATTTTTGTCGAGAGGTATGAAAATCGCCCGAATATGAAGATTTTTGTCCATTTTTGTTGAGGGGTGCGAAACCTGCATGAAAAGTCCAGATGAAATCGAGGAGAAAAAGATTCTTGTAGCAATCTTCTCCTAAATTTATAACTGAGTTTTGGGTTCTGCTTCATATTTCAAACACTAGCCATCGTATGGTTCGAAAAGACAAATTTCGGTCCATATTTGTCGGGTGGTACGCAAATCGCCTAAAAAGGCTAGATGAAATCGAGGGCGGGAGACCCTTAAAGCATTATTCTCCAAAATGTATAACTGTGTTTTGGGTTCCGCATCATATTTCAAACACTAGCCCTCGTCTGGCCCGAACTACAGATTTCGGTCCATTTTTGTTATTTGGTACGAAAATTGCCCAAAAAGTCCAGATGAAATCGAGTACTAGAAAACTCTAATAGCATTCTTCTCCTAAATTTATAAATTTATATCAGGTTCCGCGTCAGATTTCATACACTAGCCATCGTCTTGTTGGAAAATACGGATTTCGGTCCATTTTTGTCGGGGAGTAGGAAAATCGCTTGAAAAGTCCAGATGAAATCGAGGACCGGGTGACCCTTATAACATTCTTCTCCTAAATATATAACAATGTTTATCATTTCCTGACAGATTTCAGACACTAGCCATCGTCTGGTCTGAAAATACAGATTTCGGTCCATTTTTGTCAGGTGGTACGAATATTGCCCGAAAAGACCCGATGAAATCGAGGACCAGGAGACCCTTATAGCATTCTTCTCTTAAATTTATAACTGAGTTTCAGGTTCTGCCTCAGATTTCAAACACTAGCAATTGTCTTGTTCGAAAATACGGATTTCGGACCATGTTTGTCGGGTGGTATGAAAATCGCCTGAAAAGCCCAGTTAAAATCGAAGACCGGGAGACCCTTATAGCATTCTTCTCCTAAATTTATAACTGAGTTTCGGGATCCGCGTCAAATTTCAAACACTAGCAATCATCTTGTTTGAAAATACGCATTTCGGTCAATTTTTTGTCGGGTGGTACGAAAATCACCCGAAAAGTCCAGATCAAATCGAGGAACGGGAAACCTTGATAGCATTCTTCTCCAAAATTTATTACTGGTTTTTAGGTTTTGTGCCAGATTTTAAACATTTGCCATCGTCTTATCCAAAAGTATAGATTTCGGTCCTTTTTGGTTGAGGGGTAAGAAAAGCGCCTGAAACGTCCAGATGAAATCGAGGACCGAGAGACCCTTATAGCATATATCTCCTAAATTTATAACGGTGTTCCGAGTTACGTGTCGGATTTCAAACACAAGCCATTGTTTTGTTCAAAAATATGAATTTCGGTCCATTTTAGTTGAGTGGTACGAAAATCACCCGAAAATACCAGATGAAATCGAGGACCGGGAGACCCTTATAGCATTCTTCTCCAAAATATATAATAGTGTTTCGGATTCCGGGTCAGATTTCAAACACTAGCCATCGTCTGGTCCGAAAATATAGATTTTCGTTCATTTTTGTCGAGGGGTACGAAAATCGCCCAAAAAGTCCAAATGAAATCAACAACCGAGACACCCTTATAGCATTCTTCTTCTAAATTTAATATTGTATTTCGGGTTCCATGTCAAACTTGAAACACTAGCCATCGTCTGATCTGAAAATATGAATTTCATACCATTTTAGTCTAATGGTATGAAAATCGCCCGAAAATTCTTGATAATATCTTCACAACGTCATATTTCAAATGAAAATCGATCCAAAAGTCTAAAAAAAATCGAGGACCGGGAAACCCTTATAGCATTCTTCTCCTTAATATATAACCGTGTTTCGGGTTCCGGTTCAGATTTCCAACACTAGCCATCGTCTTGTCTGAAAATACATATTTTGGTCAATTTTTGTCGAGGGGTACGTAACCCTTATATCATTATTCTTCTAAATTTTTAACTATGTTACGGGTTCTGCGTCAGATTTCAAACACTAACCATCGTCTTGTTCGAAAATTCAGATTTCGGTCCATTTTAGTCGGGTTGTACAAAAATCGCCCGAAATGTCCGAATGAAATTGAGGGTCTTGAGACTCTTATAGCATTTTTCACCTAAATTTATAACTTTGTTTCAAGTTCTGCGTCATATTTCAAACACCATCCATCGTCTTGTGCTAAAATACGGATTTCGGCCCATTTTTGTCGTGTGGTACGACAAAAATTTATAAATTTATAAGAAGAATACTATAAGGGTATGTCTGTTCTCGATTTCATCTGGACCTTTTGGGCGATTGCTAGTTTTTGAAATCTGACGCAGAACCCGAAACACAGTTTTAAATTTAGAAAAAGAATTCTATCGGTGTCTCCAAGTCCTCGATTTCATCTAGACTTTTCAGGCGATTTTCTTACCCCCTCGAAAAAAAATGGACTGAAATCTATTATTTGGACTAGATGATGGCTAGTGTTTGAAATCTGATGCGGAATCCGAAACACTGTTATAAATTTTGGAGAAGAATGTTGTAAGGGTCTCCCGGTCCTTGATTTATCTGGCCTTTTTGGGGGATTTTCGTACAACCCAACAAAAATGGACTAAAATCCGTATTTTCAGACCAGATGATGGCTAGTGTTTAAAATCGGGTGCGGAGCCCAAAAACCAGTTATAAATTTTGGAGAAGAATGTTATAAGGGTCTCCTGGTCCTCGATTTCACAGGACTTGTCGTGCTATTTTCGTACCACCAGACCACAATGGAACTAAATCCGTATTTTCGGACAAGACAATGGCTAGTGTTTGAAATCTGACGCGGAACTCGAATCACAGTTATAAATTTTGGAGAAGAATGCTATTAGGGGATCCGGGTCCTCGATTTGATCTGGATTTTTCGGGCGATTTTCGTACCACCAGACCAAAATGGACAAAACTCCATATTTTCGGACCATACGATGGATAGTGTTTGAAATCTGACGCAGAACCCGAAACACAATTAAAATTTATGGAGATGAATGTTATAAGGGTCTCCTAGTCCTCGATTTCATCTAGACTTTTTTGAAGATTTCCGTACCACCCGACAAAAATGGACTGAAATCCGTATTTTCGAACAAGACGATGGCTAGTGTTTGAATTTTGACACAGAAACTGAAACCCAGTTTTAAATTTTGAAGAAGAATGCTATAAGGGTCTCCAGGTCCTCGGTTTCATCGGGACTCTTCGGGCGAGTTTCGTAACAATCGACAAAAATATGGCAAAATCTGTATTTTTGGACCAGGCGATGGCTAGTGTTTTTCAGGTTCCGCATAAAATTCAAACACTAGCCCTCGTCTGGTCCAAAAATATTGATTTCGATCCTTTTTTGTCGGTTAATATGAAAATCGCCCGAAAAGTCCATATCAAATCGAGGACCGAGAAACCCTTATAGCATTCTTCTCCAAAATTTATAACCGTGTTTCAGATTCCATGTCAATTTTCAAACACTAGCCCTCGTTTGTTCAAGAAATATTGATTTCAGTCCATTTTTGTCGGGTGGTATGAAAATCGCCCGAAAGACCACATGAAATCATGGACCTAGAAACCCTTATAGAATTCTTCTTTAAAATTTATAATTGTGTGGCGGGGTTCGTCACAAAAATCAAACAAAAACTATCGGCAGGGGCTATCGGCAGGTCTAAAAATATAGATTTTGCTCCATTTTTGTCGAAGGGTACGAAAATTGCTCGAATTATCCGGATGAAATTTAGGAGAAGAAGATTCTTGTAGCATTCTTCTACTAAATTTATAATTGAGTTTCGAGTTCTGCGTCAGATATCAAACACTAGCCATTATCTGCTACGAAAATACAAATTTCGGCCTATTTTTGTCGAGTAATACGAAAATCTCCTGAAAAGACCAGATGAAATCGAGGACTGGGAGATCGTTATTGCATTCTTCTCCTAAATTTATAATTGAGTTTTGGGTCCCGCCTCTGATTTCAAACACTAGCAATTGGCTTGTTCGAAAATACGGATTTCAGTTCATTTTTGTTGTGTGGTACAAAAATCGCCTGAAAAGACCAGATGAAATCGAGGACCAGGAGACCCTTATAGCTTTCTTCTCCTAAATTTATAACTGAGTTTCGGGTTCCGCGTCACATTTCAAACACTAGCATTTATCTTGTTCGAAAATACGCATTTCGGTCCATTTTTTGTCTGGTGGAACGAAAATCACTCGAAAAGTCCAGAGGAAATCGAGGACCGGGAGACCCTGATAGTATTCTTCTCTAAAATTTATTTCTTGTTTTTAGGTTCAGCGTCAGATTTCAAACACTTGCCATCATCTGGTCCGAAAATATAGATTTCGGTCCTTTTTTGTTGAGGGGTAAGAAAATTGCGTGAAAAGTCTTGATGAAATCGAGGACCAAGAGACCCTTATAGTATTCTTCTCCTAAATTTATAATTGTGTTCCGTGTCGGATTTCAAACACTAGCCATTTTTTTGTTAAAAAAAATACGAATTTTTGTCCATTTTAGTCGGGTGGTACGAAAATCTCCCGAAAATACCAGATGAAATCGAGGACCTAGATACCCTTATAGATTTCTTCACCTAAATATATAATAGTTCCGAGTCAGATTTCAAACACTAGCCATTGTCTGGTCCAAAAATATAGATTTTGGTCCATTTTTATCGAGGGGTACGAAAATCGCCCGAAAAGTCCAGATGAAATCGACGACCGAGATACCCTTATAGCATTCTTCTTCTAAATTAATAATTGTATTTCTAGTTCCATGTCAAATTTCAAAAAATAGCCATTGTCTGGTCCAAAAATACGGATTTCAATCCATTTTAGTCTAGTGGTATGAAAATTTCCCGAAAAGTCCAAATGAAATCGAGGACCGAGAGACCCTTATAGAACTCTTCTCCTAAATTTCTAAATGTATTTCATATTCCATATAATACCACTATTTTTGATACAAAAGTCCTGATAAAAGCCTCACAACGTCAAATTTGAAACACTAGCCATTATCTTGTTCGAAAATACATATTTCTTTCCATTTTTGTCAGGTGGTACGAAAATCGCCTGAAAAGTCCAGATGAAATCGAGGACCGGAAAACTCTCATAGCATTCCTCTCCTAAATTTATAAAATTATTTTAGGTTCCGCGTCAAATTTCAAACACTAGCCCTCTTCTGGTTCGAAAATACAAATTTCGGTCCATTTTTGTTTGGTGTTACGAAAATCGATCCAAAAGTCCAAATGAAATCGAGGACAGGGGAACCCTTATAGCATTCTTCTCCGTAATATATAACTGTGTTTTGTGTTCCGTGTGAGATTTCAAACACTAGCTATCGTCTGGTCTGAAAATTCATATTTTGGTCAATTTTTGTCGAGGGGTATGAAACTCGCTCGAAAAGTCTAGATGAAATCGAGGACCAAGAGACGCTTATAACTCTCTTCTTCTAAATTTATAATTATGTTTTGGGTTCCACGTCAGATTTCAACCACTATCCATCGTCTAGTTTGAAAATATGGATTTCGGTCATATTTTGTTGTGTAGTACGAAAATGGGCCTAAAAGTCCAGATGAAATCGAAGACCGAAAAACCCTCATAGCATTCTTCTCCTAAATTTATAACAGTATTTTAGGTTTTGCGTCAGATTTCAAAAACTAGTCATCTTGTGGAAAGAAAACGCCCGAAACGTCCAGACGAAATCGAGGACCGAGAGACCCTTATAAAATTCTTCTTCTAAATTTATGAATGTGTTTCAGGTTCCGCGTCAGATTTCAAACACTAGCCATCATCTTGTTCGAAAATACATATATCAATCCATTTTAGTCGTGTGGCAGGAAAATTGCCCGAAATGTCCTAATGAAATCGAGGACCAAAAGACTCTTATTGCATTTTTCTCCTAAATTTACAATTGCGTTTCAGGTTTTTTGTGAGATTTCATACACTAGACATCGTCTTGTTCGAAAATACGGGTTTCGGTCCATTTGAGTCAAGTGGTACGAAAATTGCCCGAAAAGTCCAGAAGAAATCGAGGATCGGGAGACCCATATAGCATTCTTCTATAAAAATTTTAACTATGTTTTGGGTTCTGTGTCAAATTTCAAACACTAGCCCTTGTCTGGTCCGAAAATACAGATTTCGGTCCAATTTTGACGAGGGGTACAAAACTCGCCCGAAAAGTTCAAAAGAAATCGAGGACCTAGGGTCCCTTATAACATTCTTCTTCTAAATTTATAAATGTGTTTCGATTTTCGCTTCACATTTCAAACACTAGCCATAATCTTGTTCGAAAATACAATTTTTGATCCATTTTAGTCGGGTGGTGCCAAAATCGCTTGAAATGTCTAGATGAAATCAAGGACCAAGAGACTCTTATAGCATTCTTCTCCTAAATTTATAACTGTGTTTCATGTTCCATGTCAGATTTCAAACACTATCCATCGTCTTGTTCGAAAATACATATTTCAGTCCTTCTTTGTCTGGTACGAAAATCGCCCGAATAGTCCAGATGAAATCGAGGACCGGGAGACCCTTATAGAATTCTTCCCCTAAATATATAACAGTGTTTCGGGTTCCGCATCAGATTTCAAACTCTATTCATCGTCTTATTCGAAAATACGGATTTCGGTCCATTTTTGTCTGGTGGTATGAAAATCGCCCCAGAAGTCCAGATGAAATCGAGGACCGAGAGACCCTAAAAGCATTCTTCTTCTAAATTTATAATTGTGGTTCGGTATCCGCGTCAGATTTCAAACAATAGCCATCATCTTGTTCGAAAATATGGATATCGTTCCATTTTAGTCGGGTGGTACGATAACCGCCCGAAATGTCGAGATGAAATCGAGGACCAGAAGACTCTTGTAGAATTCTTCTCCTAAATTTATAATTTTTTTCGACTTCTGTGTCAGTTTTCAAACACTATCCATCGTCTTATTCGAAAATACAGATTTCGGTCAATTTTTGTCGGGTGTTATGAAAATTTCCGAAAATTGCAGTGGTACGAGGCGATTTCAGTGCCACTCAACAAATATGGACCGAAATTCGTATTTTCGGACCATACGATGGCTAGTGTTTGAAATGTGATGCGGAACCTGAAAAACAGTTATAAATTTAGACTAAGAGTGCTATAAGGGTTTCTCAGTCCTCGATTTCATCTGGACTTTTTGGGCGATTTTCATACCACCAGACAAATGTATTTATTTCAATTTGGAAGGCTGTACCTATACCTCATATTGTCAGCTTGACTTTTATTTTGATGGGTGCTTGTTGTAACACCCCAAATTTTATAATAAACTATTTTATTAATTAAATAGGAATTTAGATAATTAATTTGGTGTTAAAATTATTTTATAATATATGTTGATTAGTTTTATGATTAATTTTCCTTATAGGCATGATTTCTGTGATGTGCTAGTTTTATAAATATTAGATTACATGAGCGATATAAATAATAGTGTAATATATAGTTTAAAGAAAAAGATTTTATGCGATTTTATGTGTATATACGTGTACCCAATTAATGTAATATTTTTGTGTGCGTTTGATTGATATTAAGTATGCACGTAGTTATATTTCCATTATTTATAACTACTTTCTATTTTTAGTTATTTATTTTTATAAATAAAATCTTGAGATAAAATTGATATTGTGTTTGACTTCTTTTATTTTTATATACTTTTTTATGACAGTGTTTGATTTCTTTTATTTTTATATACTTTTTTATGACATTGTGATTTTATATATATTTATTATGATTTAGTAATTAATATAAAGTGTTGGTGTAATATTTATTTATTTTATAATTTTGACTATATCTAATATGATGTTATTATTATAATGTGAGTATTTTGAGAAATAAGTATAATTGTAGATATTATTTTGAATGTGAGAGTTTTGATTATTAGTAATATATATTTTTTATTGATTAATATTAAAAAGGAGATTAAATAATTATTAGTTTTATTTTAACAAAATAAAAATAATTACAGTAAAATATAAATAAAGAGACCAATGGGTTTGACTCTATAAACCC
>NC_021164.2:11828763-11829240 GCF_000331145.2 Cicer arietinum | reverse complement strand
TATTATTATACATATTTTCGAGATTACTAATTAACTGTTTATTAATTGCTTACTCTGATTGTGTTATGGATCCTAAATTCCTACTTAAGTGAGTAAATAAAACATAAAATTACTTGTTAAGATTTGAGTTAATTTTAATTGTTGACAAGATTATGTTAGTTACTTGTTGCTTATTGCTCTCCTACCTAACTATGATTTTTGCACTCTTGTTTTATATGAATAGTTGGAAATAATAATTGTGATTGACCATCTGTATATTTCACCCTTAGTCAATTTAAAATATTTAGTTTTGATATGTATCTGTTTAAGGTGTTTGATCTAATAACTAATTGATTGAAACATTGATTTTCGTATGAATTATATGTTTAAAAATTTAAGTATTGACTTTTACTAGTTACAAATTATTATTATTTTGTTGAAACTCAATTTAGAAAAAAAAAAAAAAGATGTTTCGTTCTAAACTTTGAGTTAGATAGG
>NC_021164.2:11820792-11828667 GCF_000331145.2 Cicer arietinum | reverse complement strand
GCTTGTGTTAAGAAAAAAATCGATTTTAAATGATGAATGTTAACTTTAAATCACTTGAAAGTGTTGATGGTTGTATCTAGATGAGTAGAGTTTTGATATTGGTTTTGAAAACAATTTACAATGTTCGTCATGATTTAGATAGTATGAAATTCATATTACTAGCAATAGTAATTCTTGAATATTAGAGGTTGGTAGAACTTATAATTTTTAAAAATGACATTTTAAAGGAGTTAAAGTTTACTTATTTTATATGATTAAAATAACTTTTGTTTGAGTTACTCTTGATTATTTTAAAGAAATTAAATGGAGTTGAATTTTTGTTGATTTATAAAATACCAATAATTATATGCTACTGATTATATTTAATGTTTAAAACAACTTTAAATTTACAACATTTTACTATGTCTTGTTTTTAGAAAATTGAAAGGAGTTGTTGTTATGTTGGTTAGGGGGCTGGTGTAAATATTGGATCATCAGGGTATTGGGATATTTATTTGAAATGATTGATTTTTTATTTATTTATGATATTATGAACTCATTAGAGTTTGACTCGATGTTAGAGTTTTAGAGTTTAAGAACTCTCCGGTGATTTACAATAGTACTAATGATAAAATGTATATTAATTGAGAAATAGAATTAAAAAGAAGGGGGGAAAAAAAAACAAAATTTAAAAAAAAAAAATTCCAAACAATGAAATTCTTTTGAAAAGTTATCTAAATTTTGGATTCTATAATTGACTTATTTTACAAGTAGATTTTATTTATTTATTATGAAATAACCTAACAAAATGGTATGCATTAAATTGGTATGTGTAGAGTGCATCATGTAGATTGATATGTGTAGAGTGACTCATGTAGATTGGTATGCGTATAGAAACTAAAATTTATTTTATCAATTATTTCGTTAAATGTGTGGCATTTGATATTATTGTGATATTTGATTTAATTTCGTTAAATGTGTGGCATTTGATATTATTGTGATATTTGATTTAATTTCGTTAAATGTGTGGCATTTGATATTATTGTGATATTTGATTTAATTTCGTTAAATGTGTGGCATTTGATATTATTGTGATATTTGATTTAATTTCGTTAAATGTGTGGCATTTGATATTATTGTGATATTTGATTTAATTTCGTTAAATGTGTGGCATTTGATATTATTGTGATATTTGATTTAATTTCGTTAAATGTGTGGCATTTGATATTATTGTGATATTTGATTTAATTTCGTTAAATGTGTGGCATTTGATATTATTGTGATATTTGATTTAATTTCGTTAAATGTGTGGCATTTGATATTATTGTGATATTTGATTTAATTTCGTTAAATGTGTGGCATTTGATATTATTGTGATATTTGATTTAATTTCGTTAAATGTGTGGCATTTGATATTATTGTGATATTTGATTTAATTTCGTTAAATGTGTGGCATTTGATATTATTGTGATATTTGATTTAATTTCGTTAAATGTGTGGCATTTGATATTATTGTGATATTTGATTTAATTTCGTTAAATGTGTGGCATTTGATATTATTGTGATATTTGATTTAATTTCGTTAAATGTGTGGCATTTGATATTATTGTGATATTTGATTTAATTTCGTTAAATGTGTGGCATTTGATATTATTGTGATATTTGATTTAATTTCGTTAAATGTGTGGCATTTGATATTATTGTGATATTTGATTTAATTTCGTTAAATGTGTGGCATTTGATATTATTGTGATATTTGATTTAATTTCGTTAAATGTGTGGCATTTGATATTATTGTGATATTTGATTTAATTTCGTTAAATGTGTGGCATTTGATATTATTGTGATATTTGATTTAATTTCGTTAAATGTGTGGCATTTGATATTATTGTGATATTTGATTTAATTTCGTTAAATGTGTGGCATTTGATATTATTGTGATATTTGATTTAATTTCGTTAAATGTGTGGCATTTGATATTATTGTGATATTTGATTTAATTTCGTTAAATGTGTGGCATTTGATATTATTGTGATATTTGATTTAATTTCGTTAAATGTGTGGCATTTGATATTATTGTGATATTTGATTTAATTTCGTTAAATGTGTGGCATTTGATATTATTGTGATATTTGATTTAATTTCGTTAAATGTGTGGCATTTGATATTATTGTGATATTTGATTTAATTTCGTTAAATGTGTGGCATTTGATATTATTGTGATATTTGATTTAATTTCGTTAAATGTGTGGCATTTGATATTATTGTGATATTTGATTTAATTTCGTTAAATGTGTGGCATTTGATATTATTGTGATATTTGATTTAATTTCGTTAAATGTGTGGCATTTGATATTATTGTGATATTTGATTTAATTTCGTTAAATGTGTGGCATTTGATATTATTGTGATATTTGATTTAATTTCGTTAAATGTGTGGCATTTGATATTATTGTGATATTTGATTTAATTTCGTTAAATGTGTGGCATTTGATATTATTGTGATATTTGATTTAATTTCGTTAAATGTGTGGCATTTGATATTATTGTGATATTTGATTTAATTTCGTTAAATGTGTGGCATTTGATATTATTGTGATATTTGATTTAATTTCGTTAAATGTGTGGCATTTGATATTATTGTGATATTTGATTTAATTTCGTTAAATGTGTGGCATTTGATATTATTGTGATATTTGATTTAATTTCGTTAAATGTGTGGCATTTGATATTATTGTGATATTTGATTTAATTTCGTTAAATGTGTGGCATTTGATATTATTGTGATATTTGATTTAATTTCGTTAAATGTGTGGCATTTGATATTATTGTGATATTTGATTTAATTTCGTTAAATGTGTGGCATTTGATATTATTGTGATATTTGATTTAATTTCGTTAAATGTGTGGCATTTGATATTATTGTGATATTTGATTTAATTTCGTTAAATGTGTGGCATTTGATATTATTGTGATATTTGATTTAATTTCGTTAAATGTGTGGCATTTGATATTATTGTGATATTTGATTTAATTTCGTTAAATGTGTGGCATTTGATATTATTGTGATATTTGATTTAATTTCGTTAAATGTGTGGCATTTGATATTATTGTGATATTTGATTTAATTTCGTTAAATGTGTGGCATTTGATATTATTGTGATATTTGATTTAATTTCGTTAAATGTGTGGCATTTGATATTATTGTGATATTTGATTTAATTTCGTTAAATGTGTGGCATTTGATATTATTGTGATATTTGATTTAATTTCGTTAAATGTGTGGCATTTGATATTATTGTGATATTTGATTTAATTTCGTTAAATGTGTGGCATTTGATATTATTGTGATATTTGATTTAATTTCGTTAAATGTGTGGCATTTGATATTATTGTGATATTTGATTTAATTTCGTTAAATGTGTGGCATTTGATATTATTGTGATATTTGATTTAATTTCGTTAAATGTGTGGCATTTGATATTATTGTGATATTTGATTTAATTTCGTTAAATGTGTGGCATTTGATATTATTGTGATATTTGATTTAATTTCGTTAAATGTGTGGCATTTGATATTATTGTGATATTTGATTTAATTTCGTTAAATGTGTGGCATTTGATATTATTGTGATATTTGATTTAATTTCGTTAAATGTGTGGCATTTGATATTATTGTGATATTTGATTTAATTTCGTTAAATGTGTGGCATTTGATATTATTGTGATATTTGATTTAATTTCGTTAAATGTGTGGCATTTGATATTATTGTGATATTTGATTTAATTTCGTTAAATGTGTGGCATTTGATATTATTGTGATATTTGATTTAATTTCGTTAAATGTGTGGCATTTGATATTATTGTGATATTTGATTTAATTTCGTTAAATGTGTGGCATTTGATATTATTGTGATATTTGATTTAATTTCGTTAAATGTGTGGCATTTGATATTATTGTGATATTTGATTTAATTTCGTTAAATGTGTGGCATTTGATATTATTGTGATATTTGATTTAATTTCGTTAAATGTGTGGCATTTGATATTATTGTGATATTTGATTTAATTTCGTTAAATGTGTGGCATTTGATATTATTGTGATATTTGATTTAATTTCGTTAAATGTGTGGCATTTGATATTATTGTGATATTTGATTTAATTTCGTTAAATGTGTGGCATTTGATATTATTGTGATATTTGATTTAATTTCGTTAAATGTGTGGCATTTGATATTATTGTGATATTTGATTTAATTTCGTTAAATGTGTGGCATTTGATATTATTGTGATATTTGATTTAATTTCGTTAAATGTGTGGCATTTGATATTATTGTGATATTTGATTTAATTTCGTTAAATGTGTGGCATTTGATATTATTGTGATATTTGATTTAATTTCGTTAAATGTGTGGCATTTGATATTATTGTGATATTTGATTTAATTTCGTTAAATGTGTGGCATTTGATATTATTGTGATATTTGATTTAATTTCGTTAAATGTGTGGCATTTGATATTATTGTGATATTTGATTTAATTTCGTTAAATGTGTGGCATTTGATATTATTGTGATATTTGATTTAATTTCGTTAAATGTGTGGCATTTGGTATTATTGTGATATTTGATTTAATTTCTTTAAATGTGTGGTGTGTGATATTATTGTGATATTGGTTGTTGAATTAATTTTATGCATATGTTTGATTAGATGAGTTTAAATGATGTTATAATAAAAATAGATGTGTTGTGATAATTATATGTAATGATGATAATGTATGATTAATAATGGTGATGTGATAAATTTGTGATGAATATATGTGTTGTTGTATGATTGATGATAGTGATTCTATAAATTGTGATGAGTTTATGTGATGATGATGATGATGTGTGATTAATTATAGTGATGTTATAAATTGTGATGAGAATATTGTGATTTCAATTTGTGTCTGAGATGACGGTATTAATGGAGTATCATATACCAACGAGGGGAGAAAATAAATATTGTGAATTTGTGAAGTGGAGATTATTTTGTCATCATATAGGTAGGGCCTGACAAGCCTAGTGATTCCGGGGAAGTACAACTGAATGAGCCTGATCGTGGCGGTCTGCTATCTAGCCTTAAGGCAAGATTGTTAGACCTTGGAGGTATTCAGGTGGGGAATTCCTAGGTGATTTGGAGGTAGCACTCCAAATGTCGGGAGCTACCACGCAACACACGTTTACCTCGACTGTCACGTATATGTGTCTCGGGTTGAGTTGAGGGGATCTATGAGGACAGGGCCAATTTGAATTGTCCGTCCACCGGGATGGTGGCATAGTATCAAGCCTCCTAACCAAGTACTTCAGAGTTAGAATGGTACCACATTGTGAAGTAGAGTCTAAGCTCATGCATAGCATTGCATTTACTTGTGATTGTTTTGTGGTGATTGATGTGTTTCAAAAGTAATAATAATTACTCTTAGATGATTTGATGCATATTATAATGAGATGATTATCTTACTTGAGTGAATTTGATGTTATAATATGATACTATTTACTTAAATATTTTGATATATCGTAATGTGATTATGATACGGTCTATCATGATTATACTATTAACATGATTTTGAAACTCACCTCCTTCGTTGTTTGTGTTTGACTGGCTTGGCCCTGCGTTTGCGAAATCGCAGTTGTTACAGGTTAATAAGTCTTGAAGTTCAAGTTTGGGAGGAACCCCGATCTGATAGGCGATACCGGAAATAAGGGTTGTAATTTGTATTTTACTTATTTATTTTGAAATGACTTTTGTATGAAAACCATATAAGTACTAGTAGGTTTTTAGAATTAAATCAAGTAATTATACTTAATTCAAGCTTATTGAGATTGCACTATGGAGTAACGAAGTTAAAGAGTTCCTTTTGATTTTTGAGAAACATGATATCCTAAATTAAAGATTAAAGTTTTTATTTTCTTGGAAACATATTATTTATCCGCTGCAAATTTTATAGAAATATGATATAGATTATTATATATATTATTTTGGGGTTTAGGGTGTCACATTTGACACGGAACCCGAAACACAATTATAAATTTTGGAGAAGAATGCTATGAGGGTCTCCAGGTCCTCGATTTAATCTAGACTTTTGGTGCGATTTTCATACCACCCGACAAAAATGGACCGAAATCAGTATTTCAAGCGCAGACGAGGGCTACTGTTTGAAATCACACCCGGAACCCGAAATACAGTTATTAATTTAGAGGAAGAATGCTATAATGGTCTCCCGATCGTCGATTTCATCTGGACCGAAATTCTTATTTATGAACAAAATAATGGCTAGTGTTTGAAATATGATACGGAACTCAGAACACAGTTTTAAATTTAGGAGAAGAATGTTATAAGGGTCTCTCGGTCCTCGATTTCATCTGGACTTTGCAGGCGATTTTCTTACCCCTGGTTAAAAAATGATCGAAATCTATATTTTTGGACCGACGATAGCAAGTATTTGAAATTTGGCGCGAAACCTAAAAACCAATAATATATTTTGGAGAAGAATGCTATCAGGGTCTCCCAATCCTTGGTTTCATCTGGACTTTTTGGGTGATTTTCTTACCACCAAACAAAAAATGGACGGAAATCCGTTTTTCGAACAAGATGATTGCTAGTGTTTGAAATCTGACGCGGAACCCAAAACTCAGTTATAAATTTAGGAGCAGAATGCTATAAGGGTCTCCCAGTCATTGATTTAATATGGGCTTTTCGGGAGATTTTCGTACCACCCGACAAAAATGGACCGAAATTCGTATTTTCGAACAAGACAATTGTTAGTGTTTGAAATCTGAGGCGGAACCCGAAACTCAGTTATAATATTAGGAGAAGAATGCTATAAGGGTCTCCTGGTCCTCGATTTCATTTGGTCTTTTCGGGCAATTTTGGTACCACACGACAAAAATGGACCGAAATTCGTATTTTCAGACCATACGATGGCTAGTGTTTGAAATCTGACACAGAACCTGAAACACAGTTATAAATTTTAGAGAAAAATGATATAAGGGTCTCTTGGTCCTAGATTTCATTTGGACTTTTCGCGCGATTTTCGTATCACCCGACTAAAATGGACCGAAATTATTATTTTTGAACAAAACGATGGTTAGTGTTTAAAATCTAACGCAGAACCCCAAACACATATAAAAATTTAGAAGAAGAATGATATAAAGGTCTCTCGGTTATAGATTTCATTAGGACTTTTCGGGCGATTTTCATACTACCCGACTTAAATGGACCGAAATACGTATTTTCAAACAAAACGACGATTAGTGTTTAAAATTTGGCACGGAACACGAAACACAGTTATAAATTTTGGAGAAGAATGCTATAAGTGTCTCCCGGTCTTCGATTTCATTTGGACTTTTAGGGCGATTTTCATACCACCTAACTAAAATGGACCGAAATTCGTATTTTTGGACCAGACGATGGCTAGTGTTTAAAATCAGGCGCGGAGCCCGAAATACAGTAATAAATTTTGGAGAAGAATGCTATAAGGGTCTCCTGAACCTCGATATCCTCTAGTCTTTTCGGGCGATTTTCGTGCCACACGACTAAAATGGACCGAAATTCGTATTTTCGAACAAAACGATGGTTAGTGTTTGAAATATGTCGCGGAACCTGAAACCAAATTATAAATTTTGGCGAAGAATGCTATAAAGGTCTTCCGGTCCTCGATTTGATTTGGACTTTTTGGACGATTTTCTAACCACCCTACTAAATTGAACCAAAATCTGTATTTTCGACAAAACGATGGTTAGTGTTTTAAATCTGACGCGGAACGCGATACACAAATATAAATTTAGATGAAGAATGTTATGAGGGTCTCACGGTCCTCGATTTCATCTGGACTTTTAGGGCAATTTTCGTACCCCT
>NC_021164.2:11811031-11819586 GCF_000331145.2 Cicer arietinum | reverse complement strand
AGACGATGGCTAGTGTTTGAAATTTGACATGGAACCCGAAATACAGTTATAAATTTAGAAGAAGAATGCTATAAGGGTCTCTCGATCGTCGATTTCATCTGGACTTTTCAAGCGATTTTCGTACCCCTCGACAAAAATGGACCAAAATCTATATTTTCAGACCAGACGATGGCTAGTGTTTGAAATATGACACAGAATCGAAGATATTGTTATATATTTAGGAGAAGAATGCTATCAGGGTCTCCCGATACTCAATTTCATCTAGTATTTTCGGGTGATTATCGTACCGTTCGACTAAAATGGACCAAAATTCGTATTTTTTTATCAAAACAATGGCTAGTGTTTGAAATTTGATACGAAAATTGGAACACAGTTTTAAATTTAGGAGAAGAATGATATAAGGGTCTCTCGGTCCTCGATTTCATCTGGACTTTGCATGCGATTTTTTTACCGCTCGACAAAAAATGATCGAAATCTATATTTTTGGACCACACGACGGTAAGTGTTTGAAATCTGGCGCGAAACCTAAAAACCAGTAATAAATTTTGGAGAAGAATGCTATCATGGTCTCCCAGTCCTCGGTTTCATCTGGACTTTTCGGGTGATTTCGGTACCACCCGACAAAAAATAGACGGAAATCCGTATTTTCACCCAAGATGATTGCAAGTGTTTGTAATCTGGCGCGAAACCCGAAACACAGTTATAAATGTTGGAGAAGAATGCTATAAGGGTCTCTTGGTCATCGATTTCATATGGACTTTTCAGGCGATTTTCGTACCCCTCGACAAAAATGGATTAAAATCTGTATTTTAATTCTAGCGCAGAACTCGAAACACATTTATAAATTTTGGAGAAGAATGCTATAAGGGTCTCCCAGTCCTAGATTTCATCTAGACTTTTCGGATGACTTTCATACCACCTGACTAAAATGGACCGAAATCCGTATTTTCGAACAAGACGATGGATAGTGTTTGAATTTTGACATGGAACCCGAAATACAGTTATCAATTTAGAAGAAGAATGCAATAAGGGTGTCTCGGTCCTCGATTTCATATGGACCTTCCATGCAATTTTGAAATCTGACGCGGAACCTAAAACACAGTTATAAATTTAGAAAAAGAATCCTATCAGGTTCTCCAAGTCCTCGATTTCATCTGGACTTTTTTGGCGATTTTCTTACCCCTCGAAAAAAATGAACCGAAATCTATTATTCGGACCAGATGATGGCTAGTGTTTGAAATTTGATGTGGAATTCGAAACACTATTATAAATTTAGGAGAAGAATGTTTTAAGGGTCTCCCGATCCTCGATTTCATTTGGACTATTCAGGGGATTTTCGTTCCACCCGACAAAAATGGACCGAAATCCGTATTTTCGAACCAAATGATAGCTAGTGTTTGAAATATGATGCGGAACCAAAAGCACAGTTATATATTTTGGAGAAGAATGCTACTAGGGTTTCCCGGTCATTGATTTCATCTGGACTTTTCAGGAGATTTTCGTGCCATCGACAAAAATGACCGAAATCCGTATGTTTGAAAAAGACTATGGCTAGTGTTTGAAATCTGACGTGGAACCTGAAATAGAGTTATAAATTTTGGAGAAAAATGCTATAAGGGTCTCCCAGTCCTTGATTTCATCTAGACTTTTCAGGCGATTTTTGTATCACCCGACAAAAATGGACCAAAATCCGTATTTTCTTACAAGACGATGGCAAGTGTTTGAAATCTGGTGCGGAACCTGAAACACAATTATAAATTTTGGAGAAGAATGCTATAAGGGAATCCTGGTCCTCGACTTCAACTGGTCTTTTCGGGCAATTTTTGTACCACTTGACAAAAATTCTATAATGGTCTCCCGGTCCTCGATTTGATTTGGACTTTTCGAGCGACTTTCGTACCCATCGACGATAATGGACCAACATCTGTATTTTCGGACTAGACGTTGGCTAGTGTATGAAATCTGCAGGGAACCCGAAACAAAGTTATAAATTCTGGAGATGAATGCTATAATTATCTCACGGTCCTTGATTTCATTTGGACCTTCGAGCGATTTTCGTACCCCTTGACAAAAATGGACCAACATATGTATTTTAGGACCAGACGATGACTAGTGTTTGAAATCTGGCGCGGAACCTGAAACATAGTTATAAATTTTAGAGAAGAATGCTATAAAAGTCTCTCAGTCCTCGATTTCATCGAAACTTTTCAGGCGATTTTCGGACCACCCGACAAAAATGGACCGAAATTTGGTGGTACGAAAATCCCCGATTTCATCTACACTTTTCAGAAAATTTTCTTACCACCAGACAAAAATGGAACGAAATTCGTATTTTTAGACCAAATGATGACTAATGTTCAAAATATGACCCGAAACACAAAACAAAGTAATAAATTAGAGTTGTCAAATAAATATATAATTATTACTTTATTTGACAACTCTATTTTATTATATGTTATTATTATTTTCTTTATTTAGTACAACTACAAAACGAAGATAATAATAACATATAATAAAATAGAGTTGTCAAATAAATATATAATTATTACTTTATTTGACAACTCTATTTTATTAAATGATATTACTATCTTCGTTATGCAGTCAAACATTAAAATGAAGATAATAATAACATATATTAAAATAGAATTATCAAATAAATTAATAATTTCATATTTAATTGACAACACTATTTTATTAAATGTTATTATTATCTTCGTTTTGTAGTTGTACTAAATAAAGAAAATAATAATAACATATAACAAAATTGAGTTGTAAAATTAATATGTAATTATTACTTTATTTGACAACTCTATTTTATTATATGTTATTATTATCTTCTTTATGTAGTAAAACTATAAAACAAATATAATAATTACATTTAATAAAATGGAATTATCAAATAATGTAATACTTAAAAAGCATTCTTCTCCTAAATTTATAATTGTGTTTCAGGTCATATTTTGAACATTAGCCATCATTTGATCTAAAAATACGAATTTCGTTCCATTTTTGTCGGATAGTAGGAAAATTGCCTGAAAAGTTTAGGTGAAATCGGGGATTTTCGTACCACCCGATTTCGGTCCATTTTTGACGGGTGGTACGAAAATCGCCTGAAAAGTCCCAATGTAATTGAGGACTGAGAGACTCTTATAGCATTCTTCTCTGAAATTTAGAACTATCTTTCAGGTTCGGCGCTAGACTTCAAACACTAGTCATCGTCTGGTCCGAAAATACATATGTTGATCCATTTTTGTCGAGAGGTACGAAAGTCTCCCGAAAAGTCCAAATGAAATTTAGGACTGGGAGACCATTATAGCATTCTTCCCCAGAATTTGTAACTTTGTTTCGGGTTCTGCTCCAGATTTCAAACAATAGCCATCGTCTAGTCCGAAAATACAAATGTTGGTCCATTATCGTCGATGGGTACGAAAGTCGCCCGAAAAGTCCAAATGAAATCCAGGACCGGGAGACCATTATAGAATTCTTGTTCTTAATTTATAAATATGTTTCGGGTTCCGCGTTAGATTTGAAACACTAGCCATCGTCTTGTTCGAAAATACGGGAGACCATTATAGCAATCTTCTCCAAAATTTATAACTGGCCATCGTCTGGTCCAAAAATACGTTTTTCGGTCTATTTTTGTCGGGTGGTACAAAAATCGCCCAAAAAGACCAGATGAAATCGAGGACCGGAAAAGTCTTATTATAGCATTCTACTCCTGAATGTATAATTGTGTTTCGGGTTCCGCGTCTGAAAAGTCCAGATGAAATTGGGGACAAAATGGCCTTATAAAAATCTTCTTCTAAATTTATAACTGTGTTTCTGGTTCCCTATCAGATTTCAAACACTAGCCACCGTCTTGTTCGAAAATACGGATTTATAGCATTCTTCTTCAAAATTTATAACTGTATTAGGCATTCCGCGCCATATGTCAAATATTAGCCATCGTCTAGTCCGAATATACGATTTTCGGTCTTTTTTTGTCAAGTGGTACAAAAATTGCCCGAAAAGACCAGATGAAATCGTGGACCGGGAGAACCTGATAGCATTCTTCTCCAAAATTTATTAGTGGTTTTTAGGTTCCGCCCCAGATTTTAAAAACTTTTCATCGTCTTGTCCGAAAATATAGATTACGGTCCTTTTTTGTCAAGGGGTAAGAAAATCGCTTGAAAAGTATAGATCAAATCTAGGACCGATAGACCCTTATAGTATTCTTCTCCTAAATTTATAACTTTGTTTTGAGTTCCGCACTAGATTTCAAACACTAGCCATCGTCTGGTCCGAAAATATAGATTTTGGTCCATTTTTGTCGAGGGGTACGAAAATCGCCCGAAAAGTCCAAATGAAATTGACGACCGAGAGACCCTTACAGGATTCTTATTCTAAATTTATAACTGTATTTTGGGTTCCATGTCAGATTTCAAATACTAGCCATCGTCTGGTCCAAAAATACGGATTTCAATCCATTTTAATCTAGTGGTATGAAAATCGTCCTAAAAGTCCAGATGAAATCGAGGACCTGGAGACCCTTATAGCATTCTTCTCCAAAATTTATTACTGTATTTCAGGTTCCCCATCAAATTTCAAACACTAGCCATCGTTTTGTTCGAAAATAAGAATTTCGGTCCATTTTAGTCGGGTGGTACGAAAATCTCCCGAAAAGTCCAATGAAATCTAGGACTGGGAAACCCTTATATCATTCTTCTCCAAAATTTAAAATTTTGTTTTAGGTTCCGCGTCAGATTTCAAACACTAGCCACAATCGTTTTCAAAGATACGGATGTTGGTCCTTTTTTTTCGATGGTACGAATATCGCCTGAAAAGTCCAGATGAAATCGAAGACCCAGAAACCCTTATAACATTCTTCTGTCTATTTAAGTCGGGTGGTACGAAAATCGCCCCAAAAGTCTAGATGAAATCGAGGACCGAGAGACCCTTATAGCATTTTAGTCGGGTTCCGTGTCAGATTTCAAACACTAACAATCTACTTGGTTGAAAATACGGATTTCAGTTCATTTTAGTCAGGTGGTACGAAAGTCGCCCGAAAAGTCCAGATTAAATCTAGGACCAGTAGACCCTTATATCATTCTTCTCCAAAATTTATAATCGTGTTTCAGGTTTTGCGTCAGATTTCAAACCCTAGCCATAGTCTTTTTCGAACCGAGAGACCCTTATAGCATTCTTCTCAAAAAATTTATACGGTTTCGGTCCATTTTTTGTCGAATGGTACGAAAATCACCCGAAAAGTCCAGATGAAACTGAGGACCAAGAGACCGTGATAGCATACTTCTCCTAAATTTATAACTGTGTTCGGAGTTCCGTGTCGGATTTCAAACACTAGCCATTGTTTTGTTCAAAAATACGAATTTTGGTCTATTTCAGTCAGGTGGTACGAAAATCACCCGAAAATACCAGATGAAATCGAGGACCGGGAGATTATTATAGCATTCTTCTCCTAAATATATAACAATGTTTGTGATCCCGATTCAGATTTCAATCACTAGCCATCGTCTGGTCCAAAAATGCGGATTTCAATGCATTTTAGTCTAGTGGTATGAAAATCGCCTGAAAAGTCCAGATGAAATCGAGGATCGAGAGACCCTTTATAGAATTCTTCTCCAAAATTTATAACCATGTTTCAGGTTCCGCGTCGAATTTCAAACACTATCCCTCATCTGTTCCGGAAATACTGATTTCGGTCCATTTTTAATGGGTGGTATGAAAATCTCCTGAAAAGTCCAAATGATATCAAGGACCGGGAAACCCTTATAGCATTCTTATTTATAACTATGTTTTGGGTTCCGCGGCAGATTTTAAACACTAGCTATCGTCTTGTTCGAAAATACAGATTTTGGTCCATTTTTGTCGAGGAGTACGAAAATTGCCCGAAAAGTCCAGATGAAATCGTGGAGAAGAAGATTCTTGTAGCATTCTTCTCGTAAATTGATAACTTAGTTTCGGGTTCTGCGTCAGATTTTCAAACAAACACTAGCCATCGTCTGGTCCGAAAATACGAATTTTGGTCCATATTTGTCAGCTGGTACGAAAATCGCCTAAAAATTCCAAATGAAATCGAGGACCAGGAGACCCTTAAAGCATTCTTCTCCAAAATTTATACATGTGTCTTGGGTTCCACGTCAAATTTCAAACACTAGTCGTCGTAAGGTCCGAAAATACAGAGATTGGTTCATTTTTGTTAGGTGGTACGAAAATCGCATGAAAAGTCTAGATGAAATCGAGGACCAGAAGACTCTTATAGCATTCTTCTCCTAAATTTATAAAGGTATATCGGGTTCCGCGTTATATTTAAAACAATAGCCATCGTCTTGTTGGAAATTACGGATTTTCGTCCATTTTTGTCGGGGTGTACGAAAATTGCCCGAAAAGTCCAGATGAAATCGAGGATCGGGTGACCCTTATAGAATTCGTCTCCTAAATATATAACAATGTTTCTCATTTTGGGTCAGATTTCAAACACTAGCCACCGTCTGGTTTGAAAATATAGATTTTGGTCCATTTTTATCGAGTGGTACGAAATTTGCACGAAAAGTCTAGATGAAATCGAGGACCGAGACACCCTTATAACATTCTTCATCTAAATTTATAACTTTGTCTCAGGTTCCACGTCAGAATACAAACACAAGCTATCATCTTATTCGAAAAAACGGATTTTGGTCCATTTTAGTTAGGTGGTACGAAAATCGCCGTAAAGGTTTAGTGGACATGGAGAACCTTAAAGCATTCTTCTCCTAAATATATAACAGTGTTTCGAGTTCTGCGTCAGATATATGACACTGGCCATCGTTTGGTTCGAAAATACAGATTTCAGTCCATTTTTGTCAAGGGGTACGAAAATCGCCCGAAAAGTCCAGATGAAATCGAGGACCGAGAGACCCTTATAGCATTCTTCTTCTAAATTTATAATTGTGTTTCGGGTTTTGTGTAAGATTTCAAACAATAGCCATAGTATTTTTCGAAAAGACTAGTGAAATCGAGGACCAAGAGACCCTTGTAGTATTCTTCTCGAAAATTTATAACTATGTTTCGGGTTTCGCGCCAGATTTCAAACACTAGCAGGGAACCCGAAACACAGTTATAAATTTAGAAGAAGAATGATATAAGGGTCTCCTCGTCCTTGATTTCATCTGGCCTTTTTGGTCGATTTTCGTACCCAACGACAAAAATATACCAAAATATGTATTTTCGAACCAGACAATGGCTAGTGTTTGAGACGATGGCTAGTGTTTGAAATATAAGACGCAGAACCCGAAATACGATTATCGATTTAGGAGAAGAATGCTATAAGGGTCTCCTGGTCCTCGATTTCATCTAGACTTTTCAGGCGATATTTGTATCACCTGACAAAAATCGATCGATGGCTAGTGTTTGAATTCTGATGCAGAACCCGAAACGCTATTTTAAATTTTGGAGAATAATGCTATAAGGGTTTTTTGGTCCTTCATTTCATATGGTCTTTTAAGGCGATTTTTGTACCACCCAAAAAAAATAGATCGAAAATCGTATTTCCGGACCAGATGATGGCTAGTTTTTGAAATCTGGCGCGGAACCCGAAACATTGGTATAAATTTTGGAGAAGAAAGCTATAATGTTCTCCCGGTCCTCGATTTCATCTAGACTTTTCGGGTGATTTTCATACCACCTGACTAAAATGGACCGAAATCCATTTTTTCGAACAAGACGATGGCTAGTGTTTCAAATCTAGCACGGAACCCGAAACACAGTTATAAATTTAGAACAAGAATTATATAATGGTCTCCCAGTCCTCGGTTTCATTTGGACTTTTCGGGCGACTTTCGTACCCATCGACGATAATGGACCAACATCTGTATTTTCGGACTAGACAATGGCTAGTGTTTGAAATCTGGCACAGAACCCGAAACAAAGTTATAAATTTTGGAGAAGAATTCTAAAAAAGACTCTCAGTCCTCGGTTTCGTTTGGACTTTTCGGGCAACTTTCGTACCCCTCGACAAAAATGGACCACCATCTGTATTTCCGGACCAGACGATGACTAGTGTTTGAAATCTGGCGCGGAACCTGAAACATAGTTATAAATTTTTGAGAAGAATTCTATAAAAGTCTCTCAGTCCTCGATTTCATTGGGACTTTTCAGGCGATTTTCGTACCACCAGACAAAAATGAACCAAAATCGGGTGGTACGAAAATCCCCGACTTCATCTAGACTTTTCTTGCAATTTTGGAATCACCCAACAAAAATGTAACGAAATTCGTATTTTTAGACCAAATGATGGCTAATGTTCAAAATATGACCCGAAACACAATTATAAATTTAGGAGAAGAATGCTATTTGATTATTACATTATTTGGCAACTCTATTTTATAGTTTAATAGTTTTACTACATAAAGAAGACAATAATAACATATAATAAAATAGAGTTGTCTAATAAAGTAATAATTGCATATTAATTTTACAACTCAATTTTGTTATATGTTATTATTATTTTTGTTATTTAGTACAACTACAAAACGAAGATAATAATAACATATAATAAAACAGAGTTGTCTAATAAATAT
>NC_021164.2:11808679-11810880 GCF_000331145.2 Cicer arietinum | reverse complement strand
GTTATGCAATCAAACTTTAAAATGAAGATAATAATAGCATATCATAAAATAGAATTATCAAATAAATTAATAATTACATATTTATTTGACAAGTCTATTTTATTAAATGATATTACTATCTTTGTTATGCAATCAAACTTTAAAATGAAGATAATAATAGCATATCATAAAATAGAATTATCAAATAAATTAATAATTACATATTTATTTGACAACTCTGTTTTATTATACGTTATTATTATCTTCGTTTTGTAGTTGTACTAAATAACGAAAATAATAATAACATATAACCAAATTGAGTTGTAAAGTTGTCAAATAAAGTAATAATTACATATTTATTTTACAACTCAATTTTGTTATATGTTATTATTATTTTGAAATCCATATTTATGAACCAGATGATGGCCAGTGTTTGAAATCTAATCTGAAACTCGAAACCTGAAATACAATTTTAAATTTAGGAGAAGAATGCTATAAGAGTCCCACAGTCCTCGATATCATCTGGAGTTTTCGGGCGAAAATCATAACACCCGACAAAAATGGACCGAAATTCTTATTTTTTTACAAGATGATGGCTAGGGTTTGAAATCTAATTTCTAGGGTTTGAAAATCGTACCAAACAACAAAAATGGACCGAAAACCGTATTTTCGGACCAGACGATGGCTAGTGTTTGAAATCTGACACGGAACCCGAAACAAAGTTTTTAATGTAGGAGAAGAATTCTATAAGAATCTTCCGAACCTCGACTTCATTTGGACTTCTTGGGCAATTATCGTACCACTCGACAAAAAGGACAGAAATCTGTAATTTTGGACCAGAACATGGCTAGTGTTTGAAATCTGACGCGGAACCGAAAACACAGTTATTAATTTTGGAGTAGAATTCCAAAAGAGTCTCTTGGTCCTCGATCTCATTTGGACTTCTCGGGTGATTTTCCTACTTCACAACAAAAATGGACTGAAATTTGTATTTTTGGTTTAAACGACGGCTAGTGTTTTAAATATGACGCCGAGCCCGACACACAATTACCAATTTAGGAGAAAAATGCTATAAGGGTCTTCTAGTCCTCGATTTTATCTGGACTTTTCGGGCGATTTTCGTACCACCTGACAAAAATGGACTAAAATTTGTATTTTCTGACCAGACGATGGCTAGTGTTTGAAATCTAACCCGAAACACAATTATAAATTTAGGAGAAGCATGCTAAACGTCTCTCCCGCTCCTCATTTTCATCTAGACTTTTTAGGCGATTTTCGTACCACCCGAAAAAAATGGACTAAAATCCGTAACATATAATCCGTAACATTAGTTTATTCGACAACTCTAATTTAATTTATGTTATTATTTTCTTTGTTTTATTGTCTTACTTTATAACAAATATATAATAATAACATATAAAAAAAAGAGATGACAAATAAACTAATAATTACATCTTTATTTTATTAGGGTTTAATGTTTTAAGGTGTTTAGGGTTTAAGAAATCATGTTTAGGGATTAAAGTTGAGAGTTTAAAATTTGGGATTTTAGGTATAGTGTTTAGGGTTTTGGGTTTAAGGTTTAGGATTTAAGGTTTAAGGTTTTGGGTTTGAGGTCCAGGTTATAGTATATAGGGTTATCTTCATTGCAAAATATTACTTCAAAACGATCATAATAATAACATATAATGAAATATAGTTGTCAAATAAAGATGTAATTATTACTTTATTTGAAAATAATATTTTATTATATGTTATTCTAATCTTATTTGTTAAATAATAATATTTTCTTCGTTTTGTAGTTGTACATAATAACAAAGATAATAATAACATATAACAAAATTGAGTTGTCAAATAAATATGTCAAAATTAAATCATTTGACAACTCTATTTTATTATATGTTATTATTATCTTCGTTTTGTAGTTATACTTAGTAATAAAGATAATATTAAAATGTAACAAAATTGAGTTGTCAAATAAATATAAAATAATTAATTATTTGACAACTCTATTTTATTATATTTTATTATTATCTTCGTTATTAAGTACAATTACAAAACAAAGATAATAATAACATATAATAAAATAGAGTTGTCTAATAAAAAAGTAATTATTACTTTATTTGATAGCACTATTTTATTATATGTTATTATTTACTTCGTTTTATTGTTTTACTACATAACGAAGATAATAATAACATATAATAAAATTGTGTTTATCAAAC
>NC_021164.2:11806654-11807190 GCF_000331145.2 Cicer arietinum | reverse complement strand
TATCTTTGTTATGCAGTCAAACCTTAAAATGAAGATAATAATTATATATAATAAAATAGAATTATCAAATAAAATAATAATTACATATTTATTTGACAACTCTTTATTATTATACGTTATTATTATCTTCGTTTTGTAGTTGTAGTAAATAACGAAAATAATAATAACATACAACAAAATTGAGTTGCAAAATTAATATGTAATTATTACTTTATTTGACAACTCTATTTTATTATATGTTATTATTATCGTCATTATGTAGTAAAACTATATAATGAATATAATAATAACATTTAATAAAATAGAGTTGTCAAATAATGTAATAATTACAAAGCATTGTTCTCCTAAATTTATAATTGTGTTTCGCTTCATATTTTGAACATTAGCCATCATTTGATCTAAAAATACAAATTTCGTTACGTTTTTGTCGGGTGGTTCAAAAGTTGCTTGAAAAGTCTAGATCATATCGGGGATTATCGTACCACCTTATTTAGGTCAATTTTTGTCGGGTGGTACGAAAATCGCTTGAAAAGTCT
>NC_021164.2:11805702-11806563 GCF_000331145.2 Cicer arietinum | reverse complement strand
ATACGGTTGTCCATTTTTGTCGAGGGGTACAAAAGTCGCCTGAAAAGTCCAAATGAAATCGAGGACCGTGAGACCTTTATAGCATTCTTCTTTTCCAAAATTTATAATTGTGTTTCGAGTTCCGCAAAAGTATTCAAACACTAACCATCGTCTTGTATGAAAATACGGATTCTGGTTGATTTTTTTCGGGTGATACAAAAATCGCACGAAAAATCTAGATGAAATTGAGGACAAGGAGTACCTTATAGGATTCTTCTCCTAAATTTATAACCGTATTTCGGGTTCTGCATCTTATACTTCAAACACTAACCATCGTTTGGTCCGAAACTAGGGACTTCGGTCCATTTTTGTTGTGCGGTACGAAAATTGTCCAAAACGTCCAGATGAAATCGAGGACCGGGAGACCCTCATAGCATTCTTCTCCAAAATTTATAAATTTGTTTCAGGTTCTTTAAATAAACTCATATTTTCATCTCTAACACTATCAAATAAAGAATGACAAATATGTGTTTATTTGAGTTACAAATTTCATGAAATTTGTTTTATATTAAAAAATATAATTAATTTTATGGGTTTTGTTTAAAAATTTTGATGAAATTATGATGAAATTTTGTAAAAAAAAATGATAACATTGTAGAAACTTTAAAACATAAAAGATTAAATTGTCACTTAAAATTAAAATAAATGACCAAATAGGGAAAAAAAAAGATAAGGGACTAAAACGTTAACTGAAATTAACTTAACGGACCACGAGTTGTATTTTGCATAACATATAATAAAATAGTGATGCCAAATAACTTAATAATAACATATTTATTTGACAACTCTATTTTATTATATTTTATTATTATCTTCGTTATT
>NC_021164.2:11802136-11805202 GCF_000331145.2 Cicer arietinum | reverse complement strand
TCGCCTCGTACCACTGCAATTTTCGGAAATTTTCATAACACCCGACAAAAATTGACCGAAATCCGTATTTTCGAATAAGACGATGGATAGTGTTTGAAAACTGACACAGAAGTCGAAAAAAATTATAAATTTAGGAGAAGAATTCTACAAGAGTCTTCTGGTCCTCGATTTCATCTGGACTATTCGGGCGATTTTCGTACCAGACAAAGAAGGACTGAAATCTGTATTTTCGAACAAGACGATGGATAGTGTTTGAAATCTGACATGGAACATGAAACACAGTTATAAATTTAGGAGAAGAATTCTACAAGAGTCTTCTGGTCCTCGATTTCATCTGGACTATTCGGGCGATTTTCGTACCAGACAAAGAAGGACTGAAATCTGTATTTTCGAACAAGACGATGGATAGTGTTTGAAATCTGACATGGAACATGAAACACAGTTATAAATTTAGGAGAAGAATTCTACAAGAGTCTTCTGGTCCTCGATTTCATCTGGACTATTCGGGCGATTTTCGTACCAGACAAAGAAGGACTGAAATCTGTATTTTCGAACAAGACGATGGATAGTGTTTGAAATCTGACATGGAACATGAAACACAGTTATAAATTTAGGAGAAGAATGCTATAAGAGTCTCTTGGTCCTTGATTTCATCTAGACATTTCAAGCGATTTTGGTACCACCCAACTAAAATGGATCAAAAATTGTATTTTCGAACAAGATTATGGCTAGTGTTTGAAATCTGAAGCGAAAATCGAAACACATTTATAAATTTAGAAGAAGAATGTTATAAGGGACCCTAGGTCCTCGATTTCTTTTGAACTTTTCGTGCGAGTTTCGTACCCCTCGTCAAAATTGGACCGAAATCTGTATTTTCGGACCAGACAAGGGCTAGTGTTTGAAATTTGACACAGAACCCAAAACACAGTTAAAAATTTTATAGAAGAATGCTATATGGGTCTCCCGATCCTTGATTTCATCTGGACTTTTCGGGCAATTTTCGTACCACTTGACTCAAATGGACCGAAACCCGTATTTTCGAACAAGACGATGTCTAGTGTATGAAATCTCACAAAAAACCTGAAACGCAATTGTAAATTTATGAGAAAAATGCTATAAGAGTCTTTTGGTCCTCGATTTCATTAGGACATTTCGGGCAATTTTCCTGCCACACGACTAAAATGGATTGATATATGTATTTTCGAACAAGATGATGGCTAGTGTTTGAAATCTGACGCGGAACCTGAAACACATTCATAAATTTAGAAGAAGAATTCTATAAGGGTCTCTCGGTCCTCGATTTCGTCTGGACGTTTCGGGCGTTTTCTTTCCACACGATGACTAGTTTTTGAAATCTGACGCAAAACCTAAAATACTGTTATAAATTTAGGAGAAGAATGCTATGAGGGTTTTTCGGTCTTCGATTTCATCTGGACTTTTAGGCCCATTTTCGTACTACACAACAAAATATGACCGAAATCCATATTTTCAAACTAGACGATGGATAGTGGTTGAAATCTGACGTGGAACCCAAAACATAATTATAAATTTAGAAGAAGAGAGTTATAAGCGTCTCTTGGTCCTCGATTTCATCTAGACTTTTCGAGCGAGTTTCATACCCCTCGACAAAAATTGACCAAAATATGAATTTTCAGACCAGACGATAGCTAGTGTTTGAAATCTCACACGGAACACAAAACACAGTTATATATTACGGAGAAGAATGCTATAAGGGTTCCCCGGTCCTCGATTTCATTTGGACTTTTAGATCGATTTTCGTAACACCAAACAAAAATGGACCGAAATTTGTATTTTCGAACCAGAAGAGGGCTAGTGTTTGAAATTTGACGCGGAACCTAAAATAATTTTATAAATTTAGGAGAGGAATGCTATGAGAGTTTTCCGGTCCTCGATTTCATCTGGACTTTTCAGGCGATTTTCGTACCACCTGACAAAAATGGAAAGAAATATGTATTTTCGAACAAGATAATGGCTAGTGTTTCAAATTTGACGTTGTGAGGCTTTTATCAGGACTTTTGTATCAAAAATAGTGGTATTATATGGAATATGAAATACATTTAGAAATTTAGGAGAAGAGTTCTATAAGGGTCTCTCGGTCCTCGATTTCATTTGGACTTTTCGGGAAATTTTCATACCACTAGACTAAAATGGATTGAAATCCGTATTTTTGGACCAGACAATGGCTATTTTTTGAAATTTGACATGGAACTAGAAATACAATTATTAATTTAGAAGAAGAATGCTATAAGGGTATCTCGGTCGTCGATTTCATCTGGACTTTTCGGGCGATTTTCGTACCCCTCGATAAAAATGGACCAAAATCTATATTTTTGGACCAGACAATGGCTAGTGTTTGAAATCTGACTCGGAACTATTATATATTTAGGTGAAGAAATCTATAAGGGTATCTAGGTCCTCGATTTCATCTGGTATTTTCGGGAGATTTTCGTACCACCCGACTAAAATGGACAAAAATTCGTATTTTTTTTAACAAAAAAATGGCTAGTGTTTGAAATCCGACACGGAACACAATTATAAATTTAGGAGAAGAATACTATAAGGGTCTCTTGGTCCTCGATTTCATCAAGACTTTTCACGCAATTTTCTTACCCCTCAACAAAAAAGGACCGAAATCTATATTTTCGGACCAGATGATGGCAAGTGTTTGAAATCTGACGCTGAACCTAAAAACAAGAAATAAATTTTAGAGAAGAATACTATCAGGGTCTCCCGGTCCTCGATTTCCTCTGGACTTTTCGAGTGATTTTCGTTCCACCAGACAAAAAATGGACCGAAATGCGTATTTTCGAACAAGATAAATGCTAGTGTTTGAAATGTGACGCGGAACCCGAAACTCAGTTATAAATTTAGGAGAAGAAAGCTATAAGGGTCTCCTGGTCCTCGATTTCATCTGGTCTTTTCAGGCGATTTTTGTACCACACAACAAAAATGAACTGAAATCCGTATTTTCGAACAAGCCAATTGCTAGTGTTTGAAATCAGAGGCGGGACCCAAAACTCAATTATAAATTTAGGAGAAGAATGC
>NC_021164.2:11794204-11802070 GCF_000331145.2 Cicer arietinum | reverse complement strand
ACAAAAATAGGCCGAAATTTGTATTTTCGTAGCAGATAATGGCTAGTGTTTGATATCTGACGCAGAACTCGAAACTCAATTATAAATTTAGTAGAAGAATGCTACAAGAATCTTCTTCTCCTAAATTTCATCCGGATAATTCGAGCAATTTTCGTACCCTTCGACAAAAATGGAGCAAAATCTATATTTTTAGACCTGCCGATAGCTATTGTTTGATATTTGTGACGGAACCCGCCACACAATTATAAATTTTAAAGAAGAATTCTATAAGGGTTTCTAGGTCCATGATTTCATGTGGTCTTTCGGGCGATTTTCATACCACCCGACAAAAATGGACTGAAATCAATATTTCTTGAACAAACGAGGGCTAGTGTTTGAAAATTGACATGGAATCTGAAACACGGTTATAAATTTTGGAGAAGAATGCTATAAGGGTTTCTCGGTCCTCGATTTGATATGGACTTTTCGGGCGATTTTCATATTAACCGACAAAAAAGGATCGAAATCAATATTTTTGGACCAGACGAGGGCTAGTGTTTGAATTTTATGCGGAACCTGAAAAACACTAGCCATCGCCTGGTCCAAAAATACAGAATTTGCCATATTTTTGTCGATTGTTACGAAACTCGCCCGAAGAGTCCCGATGAAATCGAGGACCTGGAGACCCTTATAGCATTCTTCTTCAAAATTTAAAACTGGGTTTCAGTTTCTGTGTCAAAATTGAAACACTAGCCATCGTCTTGTTCAAAAATACGAATTTCAGTCCATTTTTGTCGGGTGGTATGGAAATCTTCAAAAAAGTCTAGATGAAATCGAGGACTAGGAGACCCTTATAACATTCATCTCCATAAATTTTAATTGTGTTTCGGGTTCTGCGTCAGATTTCAAACACTATCCATCGTCTGGTCTGAAAATACGGATTTTAGTCCATTTTTGTTGGGTTGTACGAAAATCCCCCAAAAAGGCCAGATAAATCGAGGACCGGGAGACCCTTACAACATTCTTCTCCAAAATTTATAACAGTGTTTCGGATTCCACATCAGATTTCAAACACTAGCCATCATCTAGTCCGAATAATAGATTTCAGTCCATTTTTTTTCGAGGGGGTAAGAAAATCGCCTGAAAAGTCTAGATGAAATCGAGGACTTGGAGACACCGATAGAATTCTTCTTCTAAATTTAAAACTGTGTTTCGGGTTCTGCGTCAGATTTCAAAAACTAGCAATCGCCCAAAAGGTCCAGATGAAATCGAGAACAGACATACCCTTATAGTATTCTTCTTATAAATTTATAAATTTTTGTCGTACCACACGACAAAAATGGGCTGAAATCCGTATTTTAGCACAAGACGATGGATAGTGTTTGAAATATGACGCAGAACTTGAAACAAAGTTATAAATTTAGGTGAAAAATGCTATAAGAGTCTCACGACCCCCAATTTCATTCGGACACTTCGGGCGATTTTTGTACAACCCGACTAAAATGGACCGAAATCTGAATTTTCGAACAAGACGATGGTTAGTGTTTGAAATCTGACGCAGAACCCGTAACATAGTTAAAAATTTAGAAGAATAATGATATAAGGTTCTCTCGGTCCTCAATTTCATCGGGACTTTTCGGGCGAGTTACGTACCCCTCGACAAAAATTGACCAAAATATGTATTTTCAGACAAGACGATGGCTAGTGTTGGAAATCTGAACCGGAACCCGAAACACGGTTATATATTAAGGAGAAGAATGCTATAAGGGTTTCCCGGTCCTCGATTTTATTTAGACTTTTGGATCGATTTTCATTTGAAATATGACGTTGTGAAGATATTATTAAGAATTTTCGGGCGATTTTCATACCATTAGACTAAAATGGTATGAAATTCATATTTTCAGATCAGACGATGACTAGTGTTTCAAGTTTGACATGGAACCCGAAATACAATATTAAATTTAGAAGAAGAATGCTATAAGGGTGTCTCGGTTGTTGATTTCATTTGGACTTTTTGGGCGATTTTCGTACCCCTCGACAAAAATGAACGAAAATCTATATTTTCGGACCAGACGATGGCTAGTGTTTGAAATCTGACCCGGAATCCGAAACACTATTATATATTTTGGAGAAGAATGCTATAAGGGTCTCTCGGTCCTCGATTTCATCTGGACGTTTCAGGCGCTTTTCTTACCCCTCAACCAAAAAGGACCGAAATCTATACTTTTGGATAAGACGATGGCAAATGTTTAAAATCTGGCACAAAACCTAAAAACTAGTAATAAATTTTGGAGAAGAATGCTATCAAGGTTTCCCGTTCCTCGATTTGATCTGGACTTTTCGGGTGATTTCCGTACCACCCGACAAAAAATTGACCGAAATGCGTATTTTCAAACAAGATGATTGCTAGTGTTTGATATTTGACGCGGATCCCGAAACTCAGTTATAAATTTAGGAGAAGAATGCTATAAGGGTCTCCCGGTCCTCGATTTTAACTGGGCTTTTCAGGCGATTTTCATACCACCCGACAAACATGGTTCGAAATCCGTATTTTCGAACAAGACAATTGCTAGTGTTTGAAATCTGAGGCAGAACCTGAAACTCAGTTATAAATTTAAGAGAAGAATGCTATAAGGGTCTCCTGGTCCTCGATTTCATCGGGTCTTTTCGGGCAATATTCGTACCACCTGACAAAAATGGACCGAAATCTGTATTTTCAGACCAGACGATGGCTAGTGTTTGAAATCTGTCAGGAAATGATAAACATTGTTATATATTTAGGAGAAGAATGTTATAAGGGTCACCCGGTCCTCGATTTCATCTGGACTTTTCAAGCGATTTTCCTACTCCCCGACAAAAATGGACCGAAATCCGTATTTTCCAACAAGACAATGGCTAGTGTATGAAATCTGACGCGGAACCTGATATACATTTATAAATTTAGGAGAAGAATGCTATTAGAGTTTTCTAGTCCTCGATTTCATCTTGACTTTTTGGGCAATTTTCGTACCAAATAACAAAATTGGACCGAAATCTGTAGTTCGGACCAGACGAGGGCTAGTGTTTGAAATATGATGCGGAACCCAAAACACAGTTATACATTTTGGAGAATAATGCTTTAAGGGTCTCCCGCCCTCGATTTCATCTAGCCTTTTTAGGGGATTTGCGTACCACCCGACAAATATGGACCGAAATTTGTCTTTTCGAACCATACGATGGCTAGTGTTTGAAATATGAAGCAAAACCCAAAACTTAGTTATAAATTTAGGAGAAGATTGCTACAAGAATCTTTTTCTCCTCGATTTCATCTTGACTTTTAATGCAGGTTTCGCACCCCTTAACAAAAATGGACAAAAATCTTCATTTTTGGACCATACGATAGCTAGTGTTTGAAATCTGCCGCGGAACCCGAAATAAAGTTATAAATTTTGGATAAGAATGCTATAAGGGTTTCTCGGTCCTCGATTTCATCAGGACTATTTGGGCGATTTTCATACCTCCCGACAAAAATGGACCGAAATCAGTATTTTGGAACAGACGAGTGCTAGTGTTTGAAATTTGACACGGAACCTGAAACACAATTATAAATTTTGGAAAAGCATGCTATAAGGATCTCTCAGTCCTAGATTTGATCTGGACTTTTCGGGCGATTTTTCATACCACCCGAAAAAAATGGACCGAAATCAGTATTTCAAGACCATACGAGAGCTATGGTTTGAAATTTAACGCAGAACCTGAAACACAATTATAAATTTTCGAGAAGAATGCTATAAGGGTCTCCCGATCTTGGATTTCATCTAGACAGTTCGGGCAATTTTCATACCACTAGATAAAATGGATTGAAATCCGTATTTTTGGGCCATACGATGGCTAGTGTTTGAAATTTGACATCGAAACTGAAATACAATTATAAATTTAGAAGAAGAATGCTATAAGGGTCTCTCGTCGTCGATTTCATCTGGAATTTTCGGGCGATTTTCGTACCCCTCGAAAAAAATGGACCAAGATCTATATTTTCGGACCAGACGATGGCTAGTGTTTGAAATCTGACCGGGAATCCGAAACATTGTTATATATTTAGGAGAAGAATGCTATAAAGGTCTCCCGGTCCTTGATTTCATTTGGTATTTTCAAGTGATTTTCGTACTATCCAACTAAAATGGACCGAAATTTGTATTTTTGAACATAACAATGGCTAGCGTTTGAAATCTGACATGGATCTCGGAATACAATTATAAATTTAGGAGAAGAATGCTATAAGGGTCTCTCGGTGCTCGATTTCATATGGACTTTGCAGGCGATTATCTTACTCCTTGACAAAAAAGGTCCGAAATCTATATTTTTGGACAAGACGATGGAAAGTGTTTGGAATCTGGTGTGGAACCTCAAAACCAGTAATAAATTTTGGAGAAGAATGCTACTAGGGTCTCCCGGTCCTCGGTTTTATCTGGACTTTTCGGGTGATTTTCGTACCAGCCGAAAAAAAATGGACGGAAATTCATATTTTCGAACAAGGGGATTGCTAGTGTTTGAAATCTGACGTGGAACCCGAAACTCAGTTTTAAATATAGGAGAAGAATTCTATAAGGGTCTCTAGGTCCTCGATTTCATCTGGGCTTTTCGGGTGATTTTCGTACCACCCGACAAAGATGGACCGAAATTCGTATTTTCGAACAAGACAGTTGCTAGTGTTTGAATTCTGAGGCGGAACCCAAAACTCAGTTATAAATTTTGGAGAAGAATGCAATAAAGGTCTCTTGGTCCTCGATTTCGTCTTGACTTTTCGGGCGACTTTCATACCCCTTGAAAAAAATGGACTAAAATCTGTATTTTCGAACCAGACATTTGCTAGTGTTTGAAATCTAGCACGGAACACGAAACACAGTAATAAATTTTGGAGAAGAATGCTATAAGGGTCTTCAGGTCCTAAATTTCATCTGGACTTTTCGGGCAACTTTCGTACCATCCAACTAAAATAGACCAAAATCCGTATTTTCAAACAAGACGATTGTTAGTGTATGAAATCTAACGCGAAACCCGTAACACAATTATAAATCTAGAAGAAGAATGCTATAAGGGTCTCTCGGGCCTCGATTTCATCTAGACTTTTCGTGCGATTTTCGTACTTCCCCACTAAAATGGACCGAAATCCGTATTTTTGAACAAGACGATGGCTGACGCAGATCCCGAAACACAGTTATAAATTTAGAAGAAGAATCGTATCAGGGTCTCCAAGTTCTCGATTTCAACTGGACTTTTTGGGCGATTTTCTTAACCCTCAAAAAAAATGGACTGAAATCTATTATTCTAACCAGATGATGACTAGTGTTTCAAATCAGATGCAGAATCCGAAACTCTGTTATAAATTTAGGAGAAGAATGATGTAAGGGTCTCCTGGTCCTCGATTTTATCTGGACTTTTCGGGGGATTTTCGTACCACCCGACAAAAATGGATCGATATTCATAGTTTCGGACCAAACGATGGTTAGTGTTTGAAATCTGGCGCGGAACCCGAAAGACAATTACAAATTTTGGAGAAGAATGCTATAAGTGCTTCCAGGTCTTCGATTTCATCTAAACTTCGGTTGATTTTCATACCACTTAACTAAAATGGACTTAAATTCGTATTTTCGAACAAAACGATGGTTAGTGTTTGAAATCTGACACAGAACCCGGAACACAGTTATAAATTTTGGAGAAGAATGCTATAAGGGTCTCACGGTCCTCGATTTCATCAAAACTTTTCGGGCTATTTTCATACCACCCGACTAAAATGAACCGAAATCCGTATTTTGGAATAAGACGATGGCTAATGTTTGAATTCTGACGCAGAAACTAAAACACCGTTTTAAATTTTGGAGAAGAATGCTATAAGGGTCTCACGGTCCTCGATTTCATCAAAACTTTTCGGGCTATTTTCATACCACCCGACTAAAATGAACCGAAATCCGTATTTTGGAATAAGACGATGGCTAATGTTTGAATTCTGACGCAGAAACTAAAACACCGTTTTAAATTTTGGAGAAGAATGCTATAAGGGTCTCACGGTCCTCGATTTCATCAAAACTTTTCGGGCTATTTTCATACCACCCGACTAAAATGAACCGAAATCCGTATTTTGGAATAAGACGATGGCTAATGTTTGAATTCTGACGCAGAAACTAAAACACCGTTTTAAATTTTGGAGAAGAATGCTATTGCGTCTCCCGGAGCTCGATTTCATCTGGACTTTTCTGTCGATTTTCGTACCCATCGACAAAAATATGCCAAAATCTGTATTTTCGAACTAGGCGATGGCTATTGATTGAATTTTGACGGCAACTCGAACCACAGTTATAAATTTTGGGGAAGAATGATATAAGGGTCTCCTAGTCCTCGATTTCACCTGGACTTTTCGATCGATTTTCGTACCAACCGACTAAAATGGAACGAAATTCGTATTTTCGAACAAAACGATGGTTAGTGTTTGAAATCTTGCACGGAATCTGAAACACAGTTATAAATTTTGAAGTAGAATGTTATAATGGTCTCCCGGTCCTCGATTTCAACTAGACTTTTCGGGCGATTTTTGTATCACCTCACAAAAATGGACCAAAATCCGCATTTTCTTACAAGATGGTGGCTAGTGTTTGATATCTGATGCAGAACCCAAAAGACATTTATAAATTTTGGAGAATAATGCTATAAGGGTATCCTAGTCCTCGATTTCATCTGGTCTTTTCGGGCTATTTTTGTACCACCCGACAAAAATAGACAGAAAATCGTATTTTCGGATCACACGATGACTAGTGTTTGAAATCTGGCGCGGAACCGGAAACAAAGTTATAAATTCTGGAGTAGAATGCTATAATGGTCTCACGGTCGTCGATTTCATCGGGACATTTCAGGCGATTTTCGTACCACCCGACAAAAATGGACCGAAATCGGGTGGTACGAAAATCCCCGATTTCAACTAGACTTTTCAGGCAATTTTCGTACCACCCGACAAAAATGGACCGAAATCGGGTGATACGAAAATCCCCGATTTCAACTAGACTTTTCAGGCAATTTTCGTACCACCCGACAAAAATGGCACAAAATTCGTATTTTTAGACCAAAGGATGTCTAATGTTCAAAATTTGACCCGAAACACAATTATAAATTTAGGAGAAGAATGCTTTGTAATTATTACATTATTTTACAACTCAATTTTTTATATGTTATTATTATTTTCATTATTTAGTACAACTACAAAACGAATATAATAATATAAATTGTCATATAAATATGTAATTATTACTTTATTTAACAACTCTATTTATTATATGATACTATTATCTATTTTATTATATGATACTATTATCTTCGTCATGTAGTTGTACTTTATAACGAAGATAATAGAAACATATAATAAAATAGAGTTATCTAATCAAGTAATAATTACATATTTATTTGACAACTCCATTTTGTTATATATTGTTATTATATATAAAAAAGAGTTTTCAAATAAATATGTAATTATTTGTTAATTTGACAACTCAATTTTGTTCTATGTTATTATTATCACTCTTTTATAGTTCTACGTCATAATTAAGATAATAGTTCTACGTCATAAAATAGAGTTGTCAAATAATAACTAAAATTTTATTGTTTATATTTTCATTTTATTATTTTCGTTTTATAATTGTACTAAATAACAAAAATAATAATAACATATAACAAAATTGAGTTGTAAATTAAATACAAAACGAAGATAATAATACTATAATAAAATAGTGTGGTCAAATAAATATTTAAGTATTACATTATTTGAAAACTCTATTTTATTTAATGTTATTATTATCTTCGTTTTATTGTTTTATTTCATAACAAAGATAATAATAACATATAATAAAATAGAGTTGTCAA
>NC_021164.2:11791086-11793870 GCF_000331145.2 Cicer arietinum | reverse complement strand
ATCTTTATTTGACAACTATATTTCATTATATGTTATTATTATGATCGTTTTGTAGTAATATTTTGCAATGAAGATAACCCTATATACTATAACCCGAACCTCAAACCCAAAACCTTAAACCTTAAATCCTAAACCTTAAACCCTAAACACTAAACCCAAAATCCTGAACCTTAATCCCTAAACGTGATTTCTTAAACCCTAAACACCCTAACACACTGAACCTTAATAAAATAAAGATGTAATTATTACTTTATTTGACATCTCTATTTTTTTTACATGTTATTATTATATATTTGTTATAAAGTAAAACTATAAAATGAAGATAATAATAACATAAATTAAATTAGAATTGTCAAATAAAGTAATAACTACATATTTATTTGACAACTCTATTTTATTATATAACATAAATTAAATTAGAATTGTCAAATAAAGTAATAACTACATATTTATTTGACAACTCTATTTTATTATATGTTACGGATTTTAGTCCATTTTTGTCGGGTGGTACAAAAATCACCCAAAAAGTCCAGATGAAAATGAGCAGCGGGAGAGACGTTTAGCATGCTTCTCCTAAATTTATAATTGTGTTTTGGGTTAGATTTCAAACACTAGCCATCGTCTGCTTAGAAAATACAAATTTTTGTCCATTTTTGTCCGGAGATACCCAAATCGCCCGAAAAGTGTAGATGAAATAGAGGACCAGGAGACCCTTATAGCATTCTTCTCCTAAATTTATACCTCTATTTCAGATTCTGCATCAGATTTCAAACACTAACAATCGTTTGGTCTGAAACTACAGACTTTTGTCCATTTCTGTTGGGTGGTACAAAAATTGCCAGAAATGTCCAGATGAAATCGAGGACCGGGAGACCCTTATAGCATTCTTCTCAAAAATTTATAACTGTTTTTCTGGCTCTACACCCAATTATAAACACTAGCCATGGTCTAGTCCGAAAATATGAATTTCAGTCCATTTTTGTCGGGAGACCCTAATAGCATTCTTCTCCAAAATTTATAATTATGTTTTGGGTTCCGCAACAAAATTCAAACCCTAACCATTGTCTGATCCGAAAATACAGATTTTAGTCCATTTTTGTCGAGAGGTACGACAATTGCCCCGAAAGTGCACATAAAATCGAGGACCGAGAGACCCTTACAACATTCTTCTAAAAAATTTATTACTGTGTTTCAGGTTCTGGGTCAAATTTCAAACACTGGCCATAGTCTTGTTCAAAAATACGAAATTCGGTCCATTTTAGTCGGGTGGTACGAAAATCACCCGAAAATACCAGATAAAATCGATGACCGGGAGACCCTTACAACATTCTTCTCCTAAAAATATAAAAGTGTTTAAGATTCCGAGTCAGATTTCAAACACTAGCCATCGTCTGGTCCGAAAATATAGATTTCGGTCTATTTTTGTCAAGGGGTACGAAAATCGTCCGAAAAGTCTAGATGAAATCGACGATCGAGATTCCCTTATAGCATTCTTCTTCTAAATTTATAACTGTATTTTGTGTTCCATGTCCGATTTCAAACACTAGCCATAGTCTGGTCCGAAAATACGGATTTCAATCCATTTTAGTCTAGTGGTATGAAAATCGCCCGAAAAATCCAGATGATATCAAGGATCGGGAGACCTTTATAGCATTCTTCTCCAAAATTTATAACTGTGTTTCAGCTTCCGCGTCAAATTTCAAACACTAGCCCTCATTTGGTCCAAAAATACGGATTTCGGTCCATTTTAGTTGGGTGGTACGAAAATCGCCCGAAAAGTCCAAATGAAATCGAGGACCAAGAGAAACTTATAATTCTTGCTCTAAATTTATAATTGTTTTTCAGGTTCCGCTTCAGATTTCAAACACTAGCCACAGTCCTTTTCGAATATACGGATTTCAGTCCTTTTTTTATCGATGGTACGAAAATCGCCTGAAAAGTCTAGATGAAATCGATGATCGGGAAACCCTTATAGCATTCTTCTCCAAGATTTATAATTGTGCGTCGGGTTCCTCGTCATATTTCAAACACTAGCCATCGTTTAGTTCGAGAGACCCTTATAGCATTGTACTTTTAAATTTATAACTGTGATTCGGGTTCCACGTCAGATTTAAAATACTAACCATCTTCTTGTTCGAAAATACAGATTTCGGTCCATTTTAGTAAGGTGGCGAAAGTCGCCCGAAAAGTGCAGACAAAATCAAGGATCGAGAGACCCTTATATCATTCTTCGCCAAAATTGATAACTGTGTTTCGTGTTACGCGTCTGATTAAAAACACTAGCCATAATCTTTTTCGAAAATACGGATTTCGGTCCATTTTACTTGGATCATATGAAAATCGCCTAAAAATCCAAAATTAAATCGAGGACCGGGAGACCCCTATAGCATTCTTCTCCAAAATTTATAGCTATGTTTCAAGTTCCGTGCTAGATTTCAAACAATAGCCCAAGTCTGGTCCGAAAATACATATTTTAGTCCATTTTTATCGAAGGGTACGAAAGTCGCCCGAAAAGTCCAGATGAAATTCAGTACCGAGAGACCCTTATAGCATTCTTCTCCAAAATTTATAACTGTGTTTTGGGTTTTGTGCCAGATTTAAAACACTAGCCCAAGTCTTGTATGAAAATACATATTTTAGTCCCTTTTTGTCGAGGGGTACGAAAATCGCCCGAAAAGTCCAGATGAAATTGAGGACCGAGAGACCCTTATAGCATTTTTCTCCTAAATTGATAACTATGTTCCGAGTTCCGTTTCGGATTTCAAACACTAGCCATGGTTTTGT
>NC_021164.2:11785001-11790008 GCF_000331145.2 Cicer arietinum | reverse complement strand
TTATAAATTTAGGAGAAGAATGCTATAAGAGTCTCTCGGTCCTCGATTTTATCTGAACTTTTCGGCCGAGTTTCTTACCCCTCGACAAAAGTGGACCAAAATCTGTATTTTCAATCCAAAAGATGGCTAGTGATTGAAATATGACGCAGAACCTGAAACAATATTATATATTTTGGAGAAGAATGTTAAAAGGTTCTATGGGTCCTCGATTTCATCTAGACTATTCAGGCGATTTTCGTACCACTCGACAAAAATGGATTGAAATCAATTTTTTCGAACTAGACAATGGTTAGTTTTTTAAATCTTACGTTGAATCCAAAATACAATAATAAATTTAAGAGAAGAATGCAATAAGGGTTTCCCGGTCCTCGATTTCATTTGGTCTTTTCGAGCGATTTTCGTACCACCCGACCAAAATTGACCAAAATCTGTATTTTCAGACCAGACGATGGCTTGTATTAGAAAGATGACGCAGAACCCGAAACTAAGTTTTAAATTTTGGAGAAGAATGATATAAGGATATCCCGGTCCTCGATTTCATGTAGACTTTTCGGGCAATTTACATTCCACCCGACTAAAATTGACCGAAATCCGTATTTTCGAACAAGACAATGGCTAGTTTTTGAAATCTGACGATTATAAATTTAGAAGAAGAATGCTATAACGGTCTCTTGGTCCTCGATTTCATCTGGACTTTTCGGGCGATTTTCGTACCCCTCGACAAAAATGGACCAATATCTATATTTTCTGACCAGACGATGGCTAATGTTTGAAATCTACCGTGGAACCTGAAACACTTTTATACATTTAGGAAAAGAATGCTATAAGGGTCTCCCGGTCCTCGATTTCATCTGGAATTTTCAAGAGATTTTCGTACCACACGACAAAAATGGATCAAAATCCGTATTTTTGAACAAGAGATGGATAAGTTTTGAAATCTAACGCAGAACCCGAAACACAAGTATAAATTTAGGAAAAGAATGATATAATAGTCTCTTGGTCCTCGATTTCATCTGGACATTTCGGGCAATTTTCGAACCACCCAACTAAATTGGACCGAAATCCGTATTTTCGAACAAGACGATGGGTAGTGTTTGAAATCTGACGCAGAACCCACAACACAATTATAAATTTAGAAGAAGAATGCTATAAGGGTCTCTGGGTCCTCAATTTCATCTGGACCTTTCGGGCCATTTTCGTACCGCTCAACAAAATGGACTAAAATCTGTATTTTCGGACCAGAGTTTGGCTAGTTTTATAAATCTAGTGCAGAACTCGAAACACAGTTATGAATTTTGGAGAAGAACCCTACAAGGGTCTCCAAATCCTCGATTTCATCTGGAGTTTTCAGGCGATTTTTATACAATCCAACTAAAATGGACCGAAATCCATATTTTCTAAAAAGACTATGGCTAGTGTTTGAAATCTGACGCAGAACTCGAAACACAGTTATAAATTTTGGAGAAAAATGATATAAGGGTCTCCCGGTCCTAGATTTCATTTGGACTATTCGGGCGAGATTCGTACCACTCAACTAAAATGAACCATAATTCGTATTTTTCAACAAGACGATTGTTAGATTTTGAAATCTGACGCGGAACCCGAAACACAATTATAAATTTTAAAGAAGAATGCTATAAGGGTCTCTTGGTCCTCGATTTCATTTGGACTTTTCGGACGATTTTCGTACCACTCTACTTAAATAGACCAAAATCCGTATTTTCGGAAGAAACGATGGCTAGTGTTTGAAATATGATGCGGAACTCGGTCATCGATTTCATCTGGACTTTTCAGGCGATTTTCGAAAAAGACTATGGCTACTGTTTGAAATCTTACACGGAACATGAAACACAATTATAAATTTTGGAGAAGAATGATATAAGGGTCTCCCGGTACTAGATTTCATCTGTACTTTCCGGGCGATTTTCGTACCACCCAACTAAAATGGACCGAAATTCGTATTTTCGAACAAAACGATGGCTAGTGTTTGAAATTTGACGCAGAAACCAAAACACATATATAAATTTAGAAGAAGAATGTTATAAGGGTCTCTCAGTCCTAGATTTTGTATGGACTTTTCGAGCGATTTTCGTACCACCCAACTAAAATGGACCGAAATTCGAATTTTCGAATAAAACGATGGTTAGTGTTTGAAATCTGGCGCGGAAACAAAAACACAGTTATAAATTTTGGAGAAGAATGCTATAAAGGTCTCCCGATCCCCGGTTTCATCTGGACTTTATGGACGATTTTCGTACCACCCTACTAAAATGAACCAAAATCAGTATTTTTGAACAAAACAATGGTTAGTGTTTGAAATCTGAAACGGAACCCGGAACACAATCATAAATTTTGGAGAAGAATGCTATAAGGGTCTCTCGGTCCTCGATTTCATATGGACTTTTCGGGCGATTTTCGTAACCCTCGAGAAAAATGACCGAAAACTGTATTTTCAAACCAGACGAGTGCTAGTGTTTAAAATCTGGCGCGGAGCTCGGATAACAGTAATAAATTTTTTAGAAGAATGCTCTAACGGTCTCCCGGTCCTCGATTTCATCTGGAGTTTTCGGGCGATTTTCGTACCACCTTACTAAAATTGACCTAAATTCTTATTTTCGAACAAGACTATGGCTAGTGTTTGAAATCTAACGCGTAACTTGAAACAAAGTTATCATTTTAGAAGAAGAATGTTGTAAGGGTGTCCCGATCCACGATTTCATGTGGACCTTTTAAGCAATTTTCGTACCACCCCACAAAAATGAACCGAAATTCGTATTTTCGGACCACACGATGGCTAGTGTTTAAAATTTGAGGCAGAGCCTGAAAAATTGTTATAAATTTTGGATAAGAATGCTATAAGGGTCTCCTGGTCCTCGATTTCATCTGGACTTTCCCGGCGATTTTCGTACCACCCGACTAAAACAGACCGAAATTTGTATCTTCAAACAAAACCATGGTTAGTGTTTGAAATCTGGCGCAGAACGTGAAACAATATTACAAATTTTGGAGAAGAATGGTATAAGGGTCTCCAGGTCCTCGATTTCATCTGGACTTTTTGGACGATTTCGTACGACCCGACTAAAATGGACCAACATGATATAAGGGACTCTCGGTCTTCGATTTCATCTGGATTTTTTGGGCGATTTTCGTACCCCTCGACAAAAAAGGACCAAAATCAGTATTTTCATACCAGACGATGGCTAGAGTTTGAGATATGCCGCAGAACTCCAAATACTATTATAAATTTTGGAGGAGAATGCTATAAGGGTCTCCCGGTACTCGATTTCATCTAGAATTTTTGGGCAGTTTTCGTACCACCCAATAAAAATGGACCAAAATCCGTAGTTTCGGACCAAACGATGGTTAGTGTTTGAAATATAAGATGCAGAACCCAAAACGCATTTATAAATACAGGAGAAGAATGCTATAAGGATCTCCTGGTCCTCGATTTCATCTAGACTTTTCAGGCGATTTTTTTATCACCCGACAAAAATCGATCGATGACTAGTGTTTGAATTCTGATGCGAAACCCAAAACATAATTATAAATTTTGGAGAAGAATGCTATAAGGGTTTCCTGGACCTCGATTTCATCTGGTCTTTTCGAGGGATTTTTGTAGCACCCGACAAAAATAGACCGAAAATCGTATTTTGGGACTAGACGATGGCTAATGGGGTCCTGGTCCTCGATTTCATATAGATTCTTCGTGCGATTTTCGTACCTCTCGACTAAAATGGACCGAAATCCGTATTTTCGAACAAAACGATGGCTAGTGTTTGAAATCTGACGCAGAAACCAAAACACAGTTATAAATTTAGAAGAAGAATTTTATAAGGGCCATTTGGTCCTTGTTTTCATATGGACTTCTCAGGCGATTTTCGTACCCATCGATGATAATGGACCAATTTCTGTATTTTCGGACAAGACGATAGCCAATGTTTGAAATCAGACGCAGAACCCAAAACACAATTATAAATTCAGTAGAAGAATGCTATAATAAGAGTCTTCTGGTCCTTGATTTCATATGGACTTTTTGGGCGATTTTCGAACCCCTCGACAAAAATGGACCAAAATCAGTATTTTAAAACCAGACGATGGCTAGTGTTTGAAATCTTGTGCGGAATCAGAAACACAGTTATAAATTTAGGTGAAGAATTCTATAAGGGTCTCGCGATCCTCGATTTCATCTGCACTTTTCGGGCGATTTTAGTACCACCCAACAAAAATGGACCAAAGTCCGTAGTTTCAGACAAAACGATGGTTAGTGTTTGAAACCTGACGCAGAACCCGAAACAGAGTTATAAATTTAGGCCAAGAATGCTATAAGGGTCTTCTGGTCCTCGATTTTTGTATGACCCGACAAAAATGGACCGAAATCCGTATTTTCTTATAAACGATGGCTAGTGTTTTAAATCTGGCGCAGAACTTGAAACACAATTATAAATTTTGGAGAAAAATGTTATAATTGTCTCCCGGTCCACGAATTTTCGGATGATTTTCGTACCACCCGACTAAAATGGACCGAAATTCGTATTTTCGAACAAGACGATGGCTAGTGATTCAAATCTAACGCGAAACCCGAAACACAGTTATAAATCCCCAGGTCCTCGATTTCATTTTGAATTTTCGGGCGACTTTCGTACCCATCGACGATAATGGTCCAACATCTGTATTTTCGGACTAGACGATGGCTAGTGTTTGAAATCTGGCGCGGAACCCGGAACAAAGTAAAAAATTTTTGGTGTACCACCCCGTTTTTCTAAGCGACGGTGTATTTTTTTTTTCAAAAGGGATTAATATAAAACAGAGAAATAAATAAGGTAATACCTTTGGATAAATAATTGAGTCATTATAATTTACAAGCGGCGGAAAAGTTTCTCAAAATATGAATCCAAAATATTTACACATCAAAAAGTGGTACATGTAACCCATTGAAAATAACATGTCAAGCTGACAATATTAGTAAAGGTACAGTTTTCCAGTTCAAAATAACGTAATCTAAAAAAA
>NC_021164.2:11782487-11783560 GCF_000331145.2 Cicer arietinum | reverse complement strand
AAAAGGAAGCAACAAAAATGAAAATGGGAGAAGGAGGGAGAATGGGTCACGCGAGGCAACAGAGGAAGAAGATGGAATTGTGATTTTCTTTCTTTTTCCTTCCTTTCTATTTCTTTTCTTTCTATTTCCTTTTCTTTGTTCTTTTCCTTCCTTTTTCCTTTCCCTCCAAACATATATTCATTATATATATTAATTATAATTAACAAATATCTCAAAATATCTAGATATTTGTTAATTTACCATTTCACCCATAACGCATTAAATTCTTCGTAAAAGATTCACCGCAGTTAATTTAATTTATTCATCGACGAGTAATTCTAATCGGCATCAAAATATCTTTTTGATCATATAAACTCCAAAATATTAATAACTTTGGCTAAAAAGCCTCCGAGCCAATATCCAAAATACACAAAAATACATAAAGTATACTTTAAAATTATTGGTCTTACATTTACCCATATTTGTTTGGGTCCTTGATGGTTAGTGTATCTTCTTCTAGAAGATTTTTCTTATGACTACAGTTTGGTTCAGCATGACCGATCTTTGAACAGCAAAAACACTTCTTTTTTGGGGCGACTTCGTACCCCTCGACAAAAATTGACCAACATCTGTATTTTCAGGCGATTTTCGTACCACCCGACAAAAATGGACCGAAATCAGGTGGTATTCAAATCCCCTATTTCATCTAGACTTTTCAGGCTAATGTTCAAAATATGACTCGAAACACAATTATAAATTTAAGAGAACAATGCTTTTTAATTATTACATTATTTGACAACTCTATTTTATTAAATATAATTATTATATTTGTTTTAGGATTTAAGGTTTAAGGTTTTGGGTTTGAGGTTCAAGTTATATGTAATTATTACTTTATTTGACAATTCTAATTTAAGGTTTAGGATTTAAGGTTTAAGGTTTTGGGTTTGAGGTTCGGGTTATAGTATATAGGGTTATCTTCATTGCAAAATATTACTACAAAACGAACATAATAATAACATATAATGAAATATAGTTGTCAAATAAAGATGTAATTATTACTTTATTTGAAAATAGTATTTTATTATATGTTATTC
>NC_021164.2:11780504-11781836 GCF_000331145.2 Cicer arietinum | reverse complement strand
AAAAAAATTTGACGACATCAAAATAGTCTAGAGCAAAACCAAAACAATCCACTAAGCATCCATTCCTTCCATTTTCAATCCGAATAGCAACATATTTCTTCCATTTGTAGTCCAAAAATCAAGATGACCTTTACTCGTTAATTATCAGAATCAGAACCTGTCACTTCAAAGCATAAAATAAATATTTTGTTTACTAACTAATACTAATGAATGAGTATCATTTTAATAATATCAATCACTATGTCAACAAATAGAACATGATATTTGCTAGTGACTTAAAGTATAGATCTAAGTGCAAAAACTCTTATTAACTTCAATTTCTATATATTATAAGAAATTATATTACTAAGGTGAAGGGAAACCTTTGTTGAAAGTAGGTAACTCATCACCAAATTTTCTTTGCATAAAATTAAGGAGAACTTTAAGTTTATCTTGTGTTTGTGAAAGTTGCTCCTTAGTCTCTTCATATCCATTTTGCTTTTCTTTCAAAGTGTGCACTTCCTTTTGTAACTCCTCAACATTTTTTTGGCTAGAGATACCAACACTCTCAAATTGCGTGAAATATTTGCGCGTCTTGAAAACACTCGTGGGACAAACACCAACACCTAAACCACGCACTCGACCAGAATGTCCAACACCTAAACCACGCACTCGACCTGAATGTTCAGCTTCGTACACTTTGCCAATGACATCATCTGGATATGCATTAATCTTTGATGGAACACCTTCAGTGGCAACACGTTCTTGATCTTGAGACAAGTTCTCTGATATCTTTTCCTAGTAGAGAAATAAAAGTCAGATAAATTTTACCATACTAGCATGTAGCAAATACTTTATAAAAAATAGCAATGTTATCGTTTTTACTTACTGCAATGGATTTTCCTTCCTCATTCACATAGTTTCCATTCTTTTTAAGCAAAGTTGACAATATAACCTCAGCACGACATACAGGTCTATTCAATTGTAGCTCCTAAGATATTAATAAAATATAAATCAATATCAAACTTTCATATACAAATACTTTAATATATTACAAAAATAATAGTTATGGATTTAACTTACCATATGACGAGCTCTTCTTGCGTTGCTCATACTACCCCCAGCATGTGAGACTTTAAGCATCTTTCGATTTTTCATATTTTGCTCACTTAGTTTCTACAATTTTCAAATGCTAGTCAATATATGCATTTAATATAAAATATCAATGTACTTTGTTTACTTTGTAAAAGTAATGCAACAAAGAATTTATACCTTCATTTGTGGTTTTTTATAGTAATTAACAAAAGCAGTCCAATCATTTTCAGGCACAAGAGGATCAATAGCAAGTAGGTC
>NC_021164.2:11778440-11780070 GCF_000331145.2 Cicer arietinum | reverse complement strand
TGATACACAAAATGATCCTTGAAAAATTATATAAACATGTCAATCTTCAATTCAAAGAAATAGAATAAAAATAAACGTTCTACGAAGTTTAGATAATAACCTTGATGCAGTTCCAAATTGCTTTACTATTCTTTTCTGACATTTCATCCCATCTTTCAACAGATATACGACAAAATGCTGATTTATTAGCAAGTTCGCCGAGAAATCTCACAAGTAAATTTGAACCATTATCATTGCCTTGTCAATTAGCACCAATTTCAACCATAATCTTTTTTGTTTTCTCTAGATGCCAAACTTGATTTACTACCACTTTTCGAATTATAATTTCTCCGGTAGAAGTATCTAAGTGTGCAAATAATAATAATAACTCAATTAAGATAATATATTAATATTTGTACAACCACCGCAAAATAAGACAACAAATTTAATGATATGAGATTTTTTACCTTTAACTTTGATAAGTAATGACTCCTCTTTTTGTTGCGATTCAGTTTCATTTGGCTTTGGTGAAGGCTCAACTACATCATCCTCCAACAGAATATATGTCAAGCTTACATCTATAAATTGATCCTCAAGATGATTGTTGTTGAGTTGTTGGGGCTGATCTTGGATAGTTTCCACATCATTTGAATTTTCTTGTCTTTGTAACCATTCTAACATTTCTTGTCCCGAACACCTACGCCTTTTTCCCATATCAAATCAAATACCTGCAAAATTTTCTAACTACGAGATAAAACATATTTCTAAATGTATTCCAAATGATTCATAGATAATCTGTGCATTACATAAACACCAAAAAATATGAAGTCTTATATAGAATACTATTTAAAAGCAAAAGACATATGACAAAATTACAAAGTTCATAACTTAAAATATTAAAATACTCTATACAATTATTCAATCATCTCTATCACTACAACTATTACGATCTTCCTCAACATTTGTTTCATCATTTTCTTGTTCATTGACATCGCCTCGCACTAACTGTAGTTCTTCAATATTCCCAACATTTTGCTCACAAAAAGGTATGTCTTCCATTATTGGCTCTTGTAATTCCATAAGGTTCACTTCTCCTATATCATATATCTCTCTAGGCTTCATTGCAGAATTTGAAAAGGCAAAATCCAAAAATTGTTTTACTCCATTTAAGAACTCTTTTGAGTTCAATGGTTTGTCAATCCAACTCTTATCAATCATAGTTGGATGAATCTGTTTTCATATTTGAATAAAATTATTAAGGCATTTAAGGTATCAAATAAGAATATAAAGAAATTAAATTTTACTATTATACAATCATAAACTTGCCAACAAGAAAAATACTAGAAATTTTTAAGGTATACAATCATAAATTATTAAGGCATTTAAGTATAAAACTTTTTTTCAAGAAGCTTGCCAACAATAGAAAATCTGCCATCAAGCGTGCAGTAACCGGCAATCCTTTTTTTTTACACCTAAGGGCAACTTAAATTCACCAAACCAAGGGCCAAAAATCTGATAAATAGAAGGAAAAAAATCAGCGGACGACTTGACTATATATTGTACAGGTCGGATGTTTCCGTGAGCAGTAAGCAGGAGATCTCCCTTTATTGATTGAATTTTTTATGGTGGTCGCTTGTGAATTCGATTTTGA
>NC_021164.2:11773857-11777559 GCF_000331145.2 Cicer arietinum | reverse complement strand
TATGTAATTTTTACTTTACTTGACAACACTATTTTATTATATGTCATTATTATCTTCGTTTTTGTAGTTATACTTAATAACAAAGATAATAATAAAATATAACAAAATTGAGTTGTCAAATAAATATGAAATAATTAATTTATTTGACAACTCTATTTTATTATATGTTAATATTATCTTCGTTATTGACTACAACTACAAAACGAAGATAATAATCATATTTAATAAAATAGAGTTGTCTTATAAATAAGTAATTATTACTTTATTTGAAAACACTATTTTATTATATGATATTATTATCTTCGTTTTCTTGTTTTACTACATAACGAAGATAATAATAACATATAATAAAATTAAGTTTATCAAATAAATATGTACTTCTTACTTTATTTGACAACTCTATTTTATTATATTTTATTATTATTTTCGTTATATAGTTGTACTTCATATCGAACACAATACTAACATATAATAAAATAGTGTTGTCAAATTAAGTAATAATTACATATTTATATGACAACTCTATTTTATTATATGTTATTATTATCTTTGTTTTGTAGTTGTACTAAATAACGAAAATAATGATAACTTATAACAAAATTGAGTTGTAAAATAAATATGTAATTGTTACTTTATTTGACAACTCTATTTTATTATATGTTATTATTATCTTCGTTATCTAGTAAAACTATATAACGAATATATTAATAACATTTAATAAAATAGAGTTGTCAAATAATGTAATAATTAAAAAGCATTCTTCTCGTAAATTTATAATTGTGTTTTGGGTCATATTTTGAACATTAGCCATCATTTGTTCTAAAAATATGAATTTTATTCCATTTTTGTCGGGTGGTACGAAAATCGCCTGAAAAGACTAGATGAAATCAAAGACCAGTATACCCTTATCAGTATTCAAACACTAGCCATCATCTTGTAAGAAAATACGGATTTCGGTCCATTTTTTTCAGGTGATACAAAAATCGCCCGAAAAGTCTAGAAACAATCGAGGACCAGGAGACCTTATAGCATTCTTCTCCTAAATTTATAACTCTGTTTCAGGTTCTGCGTCAGAATTCAAACACTAACCATTGTTTGGCCTGAAACTACGAACTTTGGTCCATTTTTGTTGGGTGGTACTAAAATCGCCCGAAAAATCCAGATGAAATTGAGGATCGGGAGACCCTTGTAGCCTTCTGCTCCAAAATTTATAACTGTGTTTCGGGTTCCGCGCCAGATTTCAAACACTAGCCATCTTCTAGTCTGAAAATACTTGTTTTGGTCCTTTTTTGTCGACGGGTACAAAAATTGCCCGAAAAGTCGAAATGAAATCGAGGACCAGAAGACTCTTATTATATCATTCTTCTCTTGAAATTATAACTGGGTACGAAAATCGCTTGAAACGTCCAGATGAAATCGGGGACCAAATGACCCTTATAGAATTCTTCTTCTAAATTTATAACTGTGTTTTGGGCTCTGCGTCAGATTTCAAACACTAGCCATCGTCTTGTTCGAAAATACGGATTTCGGTCCATTTTTGTCGGGTGGTACGAAAATCGCACGAAAAGTCCATACGAAATCGAGGACCGGGAGATCATTATAGCATTCTTCTCCAAAATTTATAACTGTGTTTTAGGTTTCGCGCCAGATTTTAATCATTAGCTATCGTTTGGTCTGAAAATACAATTTTCGGTCTATTTTTGTCGGGTGGTACAAAAATCTCCCGAAAAGACCATATGAAAATCGAGGACCAGGAAACCCTTATAGCATTTTTCTCCAAAATTTATAATTGTGTTTCAGGTGTCGCATCAGAATTCAAACACTAGCCATCGTCTTGTATGAAAATACGGATTTTGGTCGATTTTTGTCGAGTAATACAAAAATCGCCCGAAAAATCTAGATGAAATCGAGGACCAGGAGACCCTTATAGCATTCTTCTTCTAAATTTATAACTGTGTTTCGGGTTCTGCGTCTTATATTTCAAACACTAACCATCGTTTGGTCTGAAACTATGGACTTTGGTCCATTTTTGTTGGGTGGTACGAAAATTGCCAAAAAAGTCCAGATGAAATCGAGTACTGGGAGACCCTATTAGCATTCTTCTCCAAAATTTATAATTGTGTTTCGGGTTCTACGCCAGATCTCAAACACTAGCCATCGCCTGGTATGAAAATACTGATTTTGGTCCTTTTTTGTCGAGGGGTACGAAAATTGCCCGAAAATTCCAGATGAGATCAAAGACCGAGAGTCCCTAATATCATTCTTCTTCTAAATTTATAATTTTCTTTCAGGTTCCACGTGAGATTTCAAGTCCCAATGAAATCTTCTCTAAAATTTATAACTATGTTTTAGGTTTCGCGCTAGATTTCAAACACAAGCCATCGTCTGGTCCGAAAATAAAGATATTGGTCAATTTTTGTTGAGGGGTACGAAAATCCCCCGGAAAGAGCAAATGAAATCGGGGACCGCGAGACCGTAATTGCATTCTTCCCCAAAATTTTTACCTTTGTATCGGGGTTCGCGCCAGATTTCAAACACTAGCCATCGTGTTGTACGAAAATACCCCAAAAAGTGTAGATCAAATCGAGGACTAGGAGACTCTTATAGCATTCTTCTACTAAATTTATAAATGTGTTTCGGGTTCCGTGTTAGATTCCAAACACAAACCATCGTTTTGTTCGAAAATACGGGTTTCGGTCATATTTTGTCAATGGTACGAAAATCGCCTGAAAAGTCCAAATGAAATCGAGGACCTAGAGACCCTTATAGCATTCTTCTCCAAAATTTATAACTGTGATTCGGGTTCCGCGTCATATTTCAAATACTAGCCATCGTTTATTCTAAAAATACGGATTTCGGTTCATTTTAGTCAAGTGGTATGAAAATCGCCCGAAAAATCTAGACGAAATCGTGGACCAAGAGACCCTTATAGCATTCTTCTTCTAAATTTATAATTGTGTTTCTAGTTCTGTGTCAGATTTCAAACACTAACAATTGTCTTGTTTAAAAATACGGATTTCTGTCCATTTTAGTCGGGTGGTACGAAAGTTGCCCGAAAAGTCAAGATGAAATCTAGGACCGGAAGACCGTTATATCATTCTTCTCCAAAATTTATAATTGTGTTTTGAGTTCCGCGCTAGATTTCAAACACTAGCCCAAGTTTAGCATTCTTCCCTAAAATTTATAATTGTGTTTCGGATTTCGCGCCAAATTTCAAACACTAGCCATCGTCTGGTCTGAAAATACGAATTTTCGTCCATTTTTGTCGGGTGGTACGAAAATCGATCGAAAAGACCAGATGAAATCGAGGACCAGGAGATCCTTATAGCATTCTTATCCTAAATTTATAACTAAGTTTCGAGTTCTACCTCAGATTTCAAACACTAGCAATTGTCATTGTTCAAAAATACGGTTTTCGGTCCATTTTTGTAGGGTGGTAAAAAAAAGTCCCGAAAAGCCCAGATAAAATCGAGGACCGAAATACCCATATAGCACTCTTCTCCTAAATTTATAACTGATTTTTGGGTTCTGCCTCAGATTTTAAACACTAGCAATTGTCTTGTTAAAAAATACCGATTTCGATCCATTTTTGTTGGGTGGTGCAAAAATCACCCGAAAAGCCCAGATGAAATCGAGGACCGGGAGACCCTTATAGCATTCTTCTCCTAAATTTATAACTGAGTTTCGTGTTCCGCATCAGAT
>NC_021164.2:11768296-11769563 GCF_000331145.2 Cicer arietinum | reverse complement strand
AGTCAAAAGATACAACTTGAAAAAATTATAACAAAACAAGTTCTATGCTTTTTGGAAAACAATTTTGACAGGTAGCAAATGAAAAAAGAAATAAGAATACATACCAAGTCATGGTATCACCAACCCAACAAATTATCCTTTAGGAAATTGAGATAACTAAACGATCATTCTTGTATTTGGAACAAGGGTCATATGGATTGTTTCATATATCATAATCCATAGGTAAAAAGTACAGGTTCAGAGGATAACTTTCTAATTGGCAGTGAATTCTCTGTTTAGCAATAAGCAAAATTTAAGTTTTATAAGTTTATGATTATATGTTACAAGCTTGACATAAGCCTAATAAAGATAATTGGTATAGTTCATTAATTAGCTAAAACTACTCTGCATTATTTTGTACTAATCTGAGAGAGGTAATAAATCTTAACAACTTATTGTAATAGTGACATTGTTTAGCTTTTACTTTGATAAGGGCAAAAATGCAGCAGGTATCAAGGTCAAAACTTGGAATGAATAAGTGCGACACAGTTTTTTTTTTTATTCCATTACCTATCTACAAAACAATGTATGCTAAACAGTAAAAAGAGTAAATTAATGAAAATGAATTAGTTTTGGAAATAGTACTAAATACTATCAAGGATCAACATCCAATTAAGTCTGAACCAAATTATTTTCCTTCACCAAGCAACATGTAAAGCAATATTCAACATTCACAACCCTTTTAGCACATCCATCATATATACTTGATGCACAAAGGACCATTAACCATTTTACAAGATATACAATATACACAGATCACAAAAAAATAGCTGTGTTAAATTCGAGTATACTATATCGCCATAGTACTTTCATAGCCGCTATTTGGCAGAACTAATATAGATATGCACAAATAAGAAGGTACAAAAACAAAACAAATAATAAGGATTTCAAAGTTCATTAAAGTAAACGCTGGTTCAGATTGCAACAGGTGAAAGAAACCGATACTCTTTTCTTTCACTAATCAGAAAAGTAATCACAAATTGCTTTAAAAGTGAGTTGCTCTTGAAAAGCAACACCTCATTATAATATGTATATATATAGTACTCTATCTAATCTTAAAAGTAAGCAAAAAGTTAAATGTATTTAGTTTCAAATCAAGACCAAATACATTCTCTTTTCTGTTTACATTTAAGTCCAGAAAGAGTAATACACATACATCTATAGAAAGAAATCAACAAAGAAAAAGGTTGAGATCACTGAAGTTTTATTCATTCATGGAAGCATCGAT
>NC_021164.2:11760030-11767796 GCF_000331145.2 Cicer arietinum | reverse complement strand
GATTTAATCTAGACTTTTGGTGCGATTTTCATACCACCCGACAAAAATGGACCGAAATCAGTACTTCAAGCGCAGACGAGGGCTACTGTTTGAAATCACACCTGGAACCCGAAATACAGTTATTAATTTAGAGGAAGAATGCTATAATGGTCTCCCGATCGTCGATTTCATCTGGACCGAAATTCTTATTTATGAACAAAATAATGACTAGTGTTTGAAATATGATACGAAACTCAGAACACAGTTTTAAATTTAAGAGAAGAATGCTATAAGGGTCTCTCGGTCCTCGATTTCATCTGGACTTTGCAGGCGATTTTCTTACCCCTCGTTAAAAAATGATCGAAATCTATATTTTTGGACCCGACGATAGCAAGTATTTGAAATTTGGCGCGAAACCTAAAAACCAATAATATATTTTGGAGAAGAATGCTATATGGGTCTCCCAATCCTTGGTTTCATCTGGACTTTTCGGGTGATTTTCTTACCACCAAACAAAAAATGGACGGAAATCCGTTTTTCGAACAAGATGATTGCTAGTGTTTGAAATCTGACGCGGAACCCAAAACTCAGTTATAAATTTAGGAGCAGAATGCTATAAGGGTCTCCCAGTCATTGATTTAATATGGGCTTTTCGGGAGATTTTCGTACCACCCGACAAAAATGGACCGAAATTCGTATTTTCGAACAAGACAATTGTTAGTGTTTGAAATCTGAGGCGGAACCCGAAACTCAGTTATAATATTAGGAGAAGAATGCTATAAGGGTCTCCTGGTCCTCGATTTCATTTGGTCTTTTCGGGCAATTTTCGTACCACACGACAAAAACGGACCGAAATTCGTATTTTCAAACCATACGATGGCTAGTGTTTGAAATCTGACACAGAACCTGAAACACAGTTATAAATTTTAGAGAAAAATGATATAAGGGTCTCTTGGTCCTAGATTTCATTTGGACTTTTCGCGCGATTTTCGTATCACCCGACTAAAATGGACCGAAATTATTATTTTTGAACAAAACGATGGTTAGTGTTTAAAATCTAACGCGGAACCCCAAACACATATAAAAATTTAGAAGAAGAATGCTATAAAGGTCTCTCGGTTATAGATTTCATTAGGACTTTTCAGGCGATTTTCATACTACCCGACTTAAATGGACCGAAATACGTATTTTCAAACAAAACGACGATTAGTGTTTAAAATTTGGCGCGGAACACGAAACACAGTTATAAATTTTGGAGAAGAATGCTATAAGTGTCTCCCGGTCTTCGATTTCATTTGGACTTTTAGGGCGATTTTCATACCACCTAACTAAAATGGACTGAAATTCGTATTTTTGGACCAGACGATGGCTAGTGTTTAAAATCAGGCGCGGAGCCCGAAATACAGTAATAAATTTTGGAGAAGAATGCTATAAGGGTCTCCTGATCCTCGATATCCTCTAGTCTTTTCGGGCGATTTTCGTGCCACACGACTAAAATGGACCGAAATTCGTATTTTCGAACAAAACGATGGTTAGTGTTTGAAATATGTCGCGGAACCTGAAACCAAATTATAAATTTTGGCGAAGAATGCTATAAAGGTCTTCCGGTCCTCGATTTGATTTGGACTTTTTGGACGATTTTCTAACCACCCTACTAAATTGAACCAAAATCTGTATTTTCGACAAAACGATGGTTAGTGTTTTAAATCTGACGCGGAACGCGATACACAAATATAAATTTAGATGAAGAATGTTATGAGGGTCTCACGGTCCTCGATTTCATCTGGACTTTTAGGGCAATTTTCGTACCCCTCGACAAAAATGGACGAAAATCTGTATTTTCAGACTACACGATGGCTAGTGTTTGAAATCTGACCCGAAATGAGAAACATTGTTATATATTTAGGAGAAGAATGCTATAAGGGTCACCGGTCCTCGATTTCATATGGACTTTTCGGGCAAATTTCGTACACCCCGACAAAAATGGACCTAAATCCGTAAATTCTAACAAGACAATGGCTAGTGTTTAAAATCTGACACGGAACCCGATATACATTTACAAATTTAGGAGAAGAATGCTATAAGTGTCTTCTGGTCCTGGATTTCATCTGGATTTTTCGGGCGATTTTTAGTACCACTTAACAAAATTGGACCGAATTATGTTTTTCGGAGCAGAAGAGGGCTAGTCTTCGAAATTTGACGTAGAACCCGAAACTCAGTTATAAATTTACAAGAAGAATACTACAAGAATTTTCTCCTGGATTTCATCTGGACATTTCGGGAAATTTTCGCACCCCTCGACAAAAATGGACCAAAATCGGCATTTTCAGACCAGGCGATAGCTAGTGTTTGAAATCTGTCGCGGAACCAGAAATACAGTTATAAATTTTGGATAAGAATGCTATAAGGGTTTCCCGGTTCTCGATTTCTTCTGGACTTTTCGGGTGATTTTCGTACTAACCGACAAAAATGGACCGAAATTAGTATTTCCTGAAAACAGACGAGGGTTAGTGTTTGAAATTTGACCCGAATCCCGAACATAGTTATAAATTTTGGGGAAGAATGTTGTGAGGGTCTCCCAGTCCTCGATTTGATCTAGACTTTTCGGGCGATTTTCATACCACCCGAAAAAATGGACCGAAACTAGTATTTCCAGACCAAACGAGGGCTAGTGTTTGATATTTGACGCGAAACCTGAAACATAGTTATTCATTTTTGAGAAGAACGCTATAAGGGTCTCCTGGTCCTCGATTTCATTTGGAATTTTCCTTCGATTTTCATACCACTTGACTAAAATGGATCAAAATCCGTATTTTTGGACCAGACGATGGCTAGTGTTTGAAATTTGACATGGAACCCGAAGTACAGTTATAAATTTAGAAGAAGAATGCTATAAGGGTCTCTCGATCGTCGATTTCATCTGGACTTTTCAAGCGATTTTCGTACCCCTCGACAAAAATGGACCAAAATCTATATTTTCAGACCAGACGATGGCTAGTGTTTGAAATATGACACGGAATCGAAGATATTGTTATATATTTAGGAGAAGAATGCTATCAGGGTCTCCCGATACTCAATTTCATCTAGTATTTTCGGGTGATTATCGTACCGTTCGACTAAAATGGACCAAAATTCGTATTTTTTATCCAAACAATGGCTAGTGTTTGAAATTTGATACGAAAATTGGAACACAGTTTTAAATTTAGGAGAAGAATGATATAAGGGTCTCTCGGTCCTCGATTTCATCTGGACTTTGCATGCGATTTTTTTACCGCTCGACAAAAAATGATCGAAATCTATATTTTTGGACCACACGACGGTAAGTGTTTGAAATCTGGCGCGAAACCTAAAAACCAGTAATAAATTTTGGAGAAGAATGCTATCATGGTCTCCCAGTCCTCGGTTTCATCTGGACTTTTCGGGTGATTTCGGTACCACCCGACAAAAAATAGACGGAAATCCGTATTTTCACCCAAGATGATTGCAAGTGTTTGTAATCTGGCGCGAAACCCGAAACACAGTTATAAATGTTGGAGAAGAATGCTATAAGGGTCTCTTGGTCATCGATTTCATATGGACTTTTCAGGCGATTTTCGTACCCCTCGACAAAAATGGATTAAAATCTGTATTTTAATTCTAGCGCAGAACTCGAAACACATTTATAAATTTTGGAGAAGAATGCTATAAGGGTCTCCCAGTCCTAGATTTCATCTAGACTTTTCGGATGACTTTCATACCACCCGACTAAAAAGGACCGAAATCCGTATTTTCGAACAAGACGATGGATAGTGTTTGAATTTTGACATGGAACCCGAAATACAGTTATCAATTTAGAAGAAGAATGCAATAAGGGTGTCTCGGTCCTCGATTTCATATGGACCTTCCATGCAATTTTCGTACTACCTGACTAAAATGGACAAAAATCCGTATTTTTGAACAATACGATGGCTGGTTTTTGAAATCTGACGCGGAACCTAAAACACAGTTATAAATTTAGAAAAAGAATCCTATCAGGTTCTCCAAGTCCTCGATCTCATCTGGACTTTTTTGGCGATTTTCTTACCCCTCGAAAAAAATGAACCGAAATCTATTATTCGGACTAGATGATGGCTAGTGTTTGAAATTTGATGTGGAATTCGAAACACTATTATAAATTTAGGAGAAGAATGTTTTAAGGGTCTCCCGATCCTCGATTTCATTTGGACTATTCAGGGGATTTTCGTTCCACCCGACAAAAATGGACCGAAATCCGTATTTTCGAACCAAATGATAGCTAGTGTTTGAAATATGATGCGGAACCCGAAGCACAGTTATATATTTTGGAGAAGAATGCTACTAGGGTTTCCCGGTCATTGATTTCATCTGGACTTTTCAGGAGATTTTCGTGCCATCGACAAAAAATGACCGAAATCCGTATGTTTGAAAAAGACTATGGCTAGTGTTAGAAATCTGACGTGGAACCTGAAATAGAGTTATAAATTTTGGAGAAGAATGATATAAGGGTCTCCTGGTCCTAGATTTCATATGGACTTTTCAGAGGATTTTCGTACCACCCGACTAAAATGGACCGAAATTCGTATTTTCGAACAAAACGATGGTTAGTGTTTGAAATCTTGCTCGAACACGAAACACAGTTATAAATTTTGGAGAAAAATGCTATAAAGGTCTCCCAGTCCTTGATTTCATCTAGACTTTTCAGGCGATTTTCATACCACCCGACTAAGATGGACCGAAATCCGTATTTTCGAACAAGACGATGGCTAGTGTTAGAATTCTGACGCAGAAAACGAAACACAGTTTTAAATTTTGGAGATGAATGCTATAAGGGTCTCCCAGTCGTCGATTTCATCTAGACTTTTTGGTTGATTTTCGTAACCATCGACAAAAATATGCTGATATCTGTATTTTCGGACCAGACAATTGCTAGTGTTTGGATTTTGACGCGGAACCCAAACCACAAGTATAAATTTTGGGGAAGAATGATATAAGGGCCTCCCAGTCCTCGATTTCACTTGGACTTTTCCTTCGATTTTCGTACCACATGACTAAAATGGACCGAGATTCGTATTTTCGAACAAAACGATGGTTAGTGTTTGAAATCTTGCTCGAACACGAAACGCAGTTATAAATTTTGGAGAGAAATGCTATAAGGGTCTCCCAGTCCTTGATTTCATCTAGACTTTTCAGGCGATTTTTGTATCACCCGACAAAAATGGACCAAAATCCGTATTTTCTTACAAGACGATGGCAAGTGTTTGAAATCTGGTGCGGAACCTGAAACACAATTATAAATTTTGGAGAAGAATGCTATAAGGGAATTCTGGTCCTCGACTTCAACTAGTCTTTTCGGGCAATTTTTGTACCACTTGACAAAAATTCTTCTCCAAAATTTATAACTGGCCATCGTCTGGTCCAAAAATACGTTTTTCGGTCTATTTTTGTCGGGTGGTACAAAAGTCGCCCAAAAAGACCAGATGAAATCGAGGACCGGAAAAGTCTTATTATAGCATTCTACTCCTGAATGTATAATTGTGTTTCGGGTTCTGCGTCTGAAAAGTCTAGATGAAATTGGGGACAAAATGGCCTTATAAAAATCTTCTTCTAAATTTATAACTGTGTTTCTGGTTCCCTATCAGATTTCAAACACTAGCCACCGTCTTGTTCGAAAATACGGATTTATAGCATTCTTCTTCAAAATTTATAACTGTGTTAGGCATTCCGCGCCATATGTCAAATATTAATCATCGTCTAGTCCGAATATACGATTTTCGGTCTTTTTTTGTCAAGTGGTACAAAAATTGCCCGAAAAGACCAGATGAAATCGTGGACCGGGAGACCCTGATAGCATTCTTCTCCAAAATTTATTAGTGGTTTTTAGGTTCCGCCCCAGATTTTAAAAACTTTTCATCGTCTTGTCCGAAAATATAGATTACGGTCCTTTTTTGTCAAGGGGTAAGAAAATCGCTTGAAAAGTATAGATCAAATCGAGGACCGATAGACCCTTATAGTATTCTTCTCCTAAATTTATAACTTTGTTTTGAGTTCCGCACTAGATTTCAAACACTAGCCATCGTCTGGTCCGAAAATATAGATTTTGGTCCATTTTTGTCGAGGGGTACGAAAATCGCCCGAAAAGTCCAAATGAAATTGACGACCGAGAGACCCTTACAGGATTCTTATTCTAAATTTATAACTGTATTTTGGGTTCCATGTCAGATTTCAAATACTAGCCATCGTCTGGTCCAAAAATACGGATTTCAATCCATTTTAATCTAGTGGTATGAAAATCGTCCTAAAAGTCCAGATGAAATCGAGGACCTGGAGACCCTTATAGCATTCTTCTCCAAAATTTATTACTGTATTTCAGGTTCCCCATCAAATTTCAAACACTAGCCCTCATCTGGTCCGGAACTACTGATTTCGGTCCGGTGGTATGAAAATTGCCCGAAAAGTCCAGATCAAATTGAGGACCGCGAGACCCTTATAGCATTCTTCTCCCAAATTTATAAATGTGTTCCTGGTTCCGTGTCATATTTCAAACACTAACCATTGTTTTGTTCGAAAATACAGATTTTGGTTAATTTTAGTAGGGTGGTACGAAAATCGCTGGAAAATGTCCAGATGAAATCGAGGACTGGGAGACCCTTATAGCATTCTTCTTCTAAATTTATAATTGTGTTTCAGGTTTCGCTTAAGATTTAAAACACTAGCCATAGTCTTGTTCCAAAATACGAATTTCGGTCCATTTTAGTTAGGTGGTATGAAAATCGCCTGAAAAGTCTAGATGAAATCGAAGACTAGGAGACCTTTTAAGCATACTTCTCCCAAATTTAAAACTATTTTTCGGGTTCTGTGCTAGATTTCAAACACTAGCCGTCGTTTTGTTCGAAAATAAGAATTTCGGTCCATTTTAGTCGGGTGGTACGAAAATCTCCCGAAAAGTCCAATGAAATCTAGGACTGGGAAACCCTTATATCATTCTTCTCCAAAATTTAAAATTTTGTTTTAGGTTCCGCGTCAGATTTCAAACACTAGCCACAATCGTTTTCGAAGATACGGATGTTGGTCCTTTTTTTTCGATGGTACGAATATCGCCTGAAAAGTCCAGATGAAATCGAAGACCCAGAAACCCTTATAACATTCTTCTGTCTATTTAATTCGGGTGGTACGAAAATCGCCCCAAAAGTCTAGATGAAATCGAGGACCGAGAGACCCTTATAGCATTTTAGTCGGGTTCCGTGTCAGATTTCAAACACTAACAATCTACTTGGTTGAAAATACGGATTTCAGTTCATTTTATTCAGGTGGTACGAAAGTCGCCCGAAAAGTCCAAATTAAATCTAGGACCAGTAGACCCTTATATCATTCTTCTCCAAAATTTATAATCGTGTTTCAGGTTTTGCGTCAGATTTCAAACACTAGCCATAGTATTTTTCGAAAATACGAATTTCGGTCAATTTTAGTTGGATCGTATGAAAATCACCCAAAAAGTCCAGATGAAATCGAAGACCGGGAGACCCTTATAGCATTCTTCTCCAAAATTTATAATTGTGTCTCGAGTTCTGTGCTAGATTTCAAACACTATCCCAAAACTGGTCCGAAAATACAAATTTTACTCCATTTTTGTCGAGGGGACTGAAAATCGCCCGAAAAGTCCAGATGAAATTGAGGACCGAGAGACCCTTATAGCATTCTTCTCAAAAAATTTATACGGTTTCGGTCCATTTTTTGTCGAATGGTACGAAAATCACCCGAAAAGTCCAGATGAAACTGAGGACCAAGAGACC
>NC_021164.2:11756208-11759881 GCF_000331145.2 Cicer arietinum | reverse complement strand
CATTTTAGTCTAGTGGTATGAAAATCGCCTGAAAAGTCCAGATGAAATCGAGGATCGAGAGACCCTTTATAGAATTCTTCTCCAAAATTTATAACCATGTTTCAGGTTCCGCGTCAAATTTCAAACACTATCCCTCATCTGTTCAGGAAATACTGATTTCGGTCCATTTTTAATGGGTGGTATGAAAATCTCCCGAAAAGTCCAGATGATATCAAGGACCGGGAAACCCTTATAGCATTCTTATTTATAACTATGTTTTGGGTTCCGCGGCAGATTTTCAACACTAGCTATCGTCTTGTTCGAAAATACAGATTTTGGTCCATTTTTGTCGAGGAGTACGAAAATTGCCCGAAAAGTCCAGATGAAATCGTGGAGAAGAAGATTCTTGTAGCATTCTTCTCGTAAATTTATAACTTAGTTTCGGGTTCTGCGTCAGATTTTCAAACAAACACTAGCCATCGTCTGGTCCGAAAATACGAATTTTGGTCCATATTTGTCAGGTGGTACGAAAATCGCCTAAAAATTCCAGATGAAATCGAGGACCAGGAGACCCTTAAAGCATTCTTCTCCAAAATTTATACATGTGTCTTGGGTTCCACGTCAAATTTCAAACACTAGTCGTCGTAAGGTCCGAAAATACAGATTTCGGTTCATTTTTGTTAGGTGGTACGAAAATCGCATGAAAAGTCTAGATGAAATCGAGGACCAGAAGACTCTTATAGCATTCTTCTCCTAAATTTATAAAGGTATATCGGGTTCCGCGTTATATTTAAAACAATAGCCATCGTCTTGTTGGAAATTACGGATTTTCGTCCATTTTTGTCGGGGTGTACGAAAATTGCCCGAAATGTCCAGATGAAATCGAGGATCGGGTGACCCTTATAGATTTCTTCTCCTAAATATATAACAATGTTTCTCATTTTGGGTCAGATTTCAAACACTAGCCACCGTCTGGTTTGAAAATATAGATTTTGGTCCATTTTTATCGAGTGGTACGAAATTTGCACGAAAAGTCTAGATGAAATCGAGGACCGAGACACCCTTATAACATTCTTCATCTAAATTTATAACTTTGTCTCGGGTTCCACGTCAGAATACAAACACAAGCTATCATCTTATTCGAAAAAACGGATTTTGGTCCATTTTAGTTAGGTGGTACGAAAATCGCCCTAAAGGTTTAGTGGACCTGGAGAACCTTAAAGCATTCTTCTCCTAAATATATAACAGTGTTTCGAGTTCTGCGTTAGATATATGACACTGGCCATCGTTTGGTTCGAAAATACAGATTTCAGTCCATTTTTGTCGAGGGGTACGAAAATCGCCCGAAAAGTCCAGATGAAATCGAGGACCGAGAGACCCTTATAGCATTCTTCTTCTAAATTTATAACTGTGTTTCGGGTTTTGTGTAAGATTTCAAACAATAGCCATAGTATTTTTCGAAAAGACTAGTGAAATCGAGGACCAGGAGACCCTTGTAGCATTCTTCTCGAAAATTTATAACTATGTTTCGGGTTTCGCGCCAGATTTCAAACACTAGCAGGGAACCCGAAACACAGTTATAAATTTAGAAGAAGAATGCTATAAGGGTCTCTCGGTCCTCGATTTCGTATTCAATTTGCCTTTTTGGGCCGATTTTCGTACCCAACGACAAAAATATACCAAAATATGTATTTTCGAACCAGACAATGGCTAGTGTTTGAGACGATGGCTAGTGTTTGAAATATAAGATGCAGAACCCGAAATACAATTATCAATTTAGGAGAAGAATGCTATAAGGGTCTCCTGGTCCTCGATTTCATCTAGACTTTTCAGGCGATATTTGTATCACCTGATAAAAATCGATCGATGGCTAGTGTTTGAATTCTGATGCAGAACCCGAAACGCTATTTTAAATTTTGGAGAAGAATGCTATAAGGGTTTTTTGGTCCTTCATTTCATATGGTCTTTTCAGGCGATTTTTGTACCACCCAAAAAAAATAGATCGAAAATCGTATTTCCGGACCAGATGATGGCTAGTTTTTGAAATCTGGCGCGGAACCCGAAACATTGGTATAAATTTTGGAGAAGAAAGCTATAATGTTCTCCCGGTCCTCGATTTCATCTAGACTTTTCAGGTGATTTTTATACCACCTGACTAAAATGGACCGAAATCCATTTTTTCGAACAAGACGATGGCTAGTGTTTCAAATCTAGCACGGAACCCGAAACACAGTTATAAATTTAGAACAAGAATTATATAATGGTCTCCCGGTCCTCGGTTTCATTTGGACTTTTCGGGCGACTTTCGTACCCATCGACGATAATGGACCAACATCTGTATTTTCGGACTAGACAATGGCTAGTGTTTGAAATCTGGCGCAGAACCCGAAACAAAGTTATAAATTTTGGAGAAGAATTCTAAAAAAGACTCTCAGTCCTCGGTTTCATTTGGACTTTTCGGGCAACTTTCGTACCCCTCGACAAAAATGGACCACCATCTGTATTTCCGGACCAGACGATGACTAGTGTTTGAAATCTGGCGCGGAACCTGAAACATAGTTATAAATTTTAGAGAAGAATTCTATAAAAGTCTCTCAGTCCTCGATTTCATTGGGACTTTTCAGGCGATTTTCGTACCACCAGACAAAAATGGACCAAAATCGGGTGGTACGAAAATCCCCGACTTCATCTAGACTTTTCTTGCAATTTTCGAATCACCCAACAAAAATGTAACGAAATTCGTATTTTTAGACCAAATGATGGCTAATGTTCAAAATATGACCCGAAACACAATTATAAATTTAGGAGAAGAATGCTATTTGATTATTACATTATTTGGCAACTCTATTTTATAGTTTAATAGTTTTACTACATAAAGAAGACAATAATAACATATAATAAAATAGAGTTGTCTAATAAAGTAATAATTGCATATTAATTTTACAACTCAATTTTGTTATATGTTATTATTATTTTTGTTATTTAGTACAACTACAAAACGAAGATAATAATAACATATAATAAAACAGAGTTGTCTAATAAATATGTAATTAGTATTAATTTGTTTGATAATTCTATTTTATTATCTTCTTTTAAAGTTTGACTGCATAACGAAGATAGTAATATTATTTAATAAAATAGAGCTGTCAAATAAATATGTAATTATTATTTTATTTGAAAACTCTAATTTATTATAAGTTATTATTATCTTCGTTTTATAGTTTTACTTCATAACAAAGATAATAATAACATATAATAAAATAGAGTTGTCAAATAAAGTAATAATTACATATTTATTTTACAACTCAATTTTGTTATATGTTATTATTATTTTGAAATCCATATTTATGAACCAGATGATGGCCAGTGTTTGAAATCTAATCTGAAACTCGAAACCTGAAATACAATTTTAAATTTAGGAGAAGAATGCTATAAGAGTCCCACAGTCCTCGATATTATCTGGAGTTTTCGGGCGAAAATCATAACACCCGACAAAAATGGACCGAAATTCTTATTTTTTACAAGATGATGGCTAGGGTTTGAAATCTAATTTCTAGGGTTTGAAAATCGTACCAAACAACAAAAATGGACCGAAAACCGTATTTTCGGACCAGACGATGGCTAGTGTTTGAAATCTGACACGGAACCCGAAACAAAGTTTTTAATGTAGGAGAAGAATTCTATAAGAATCTTC
>NC_021164.2:11754840-11755701 GCF_000331145.2 Cicer arietinum | reverse complement strand
CGATTTTTAGACTTTTTAGGCGATTTTCAAAATCCGTAACATATAATAAAATAGAGTTGTCAAATAAATATGTAATTATTAGTTTATTCGACAACTCTAATTTAATTTATGTTATTATTTTCTTTGTTTTATTGTCTTACTTTATAACAAATATATAATAATAACATATAAAAAAAAAGAGATGACAAATAAACTAATAATTACATCTTTATTTTATTAGGGTTTAATGTTTTAAGGTGTTTAGGGTTTAAGAAATCATGTTTAGGGATTAAAGTTGAGAGTTTAAAATTCGGGATTTTAGGTATAGTGTTTAGGGTTTAGGGTTTAAGGTTTAGGATTTAAGGTTTAAGGTTTTGGGTTTGAGGTCCGGGTTATAGTATATAGGGTTATCTTCATTGCAAAATATTACTTCAAAACGATCATAATAATAACATATAATGAAATATAGTTGTCAAATAAAGATGTAATTATTACTTTATTTGAAAATAATATTTTATTATATGTTATTCTAATCTTATTTGTTAAATAATAATATTTTCTTCGTTTTGTAGTTGTACATAATAACAAAGATAATAATAACATATAACAAAATTAAGTTGTCAAATAAATATGTCAAAATTAATTCATTTGACAACTCTATTTTATTATATGTTATTATTATCTTCGTTTAGTAGTTATACTTAATATTAAAGATAATATTAAAATGTAACAAAATTGAGTTGTCAAATAAATATAAAATAATTAATTATTTGACAACTCTATTTTATTATATGTTATTATTATCTTCGTTATTAAGTACAATTACAAAACAAAGATAATAATAACATATAATAAAATAGAGTTGTCTAATAAAAAAGTAAT
>NC_021164.2:11749536-11753935 GCF_000331145.2 Cicer arietinum | reverse complement strand
AGTAAATAACGAAAATAATAATAACATACAACAAAATTGAGTTGCAAAATTAATATGTAATTATTACTTTATTTGACAACTCTATTTTATTATATGTTATTATTATCGTCATTATGTAGTAAAACTATATAATGAATATAATAATAACATTTAATAAAATAGAGTTGTCAAATAATGTAATAATTACAAAGCATTGTTCTCCTAAATTTATAATTGTGTTTCGGGTCATATTTTAAACATTAGCCATCATTTGATCTAAAAATACAAATTTCATTCCGTTTTTGTCGGGTGGTTCAAAAGTTGCTTGAAAAGTCTAGATCATATCGGGGATTATCGTACCACCTTATTTAGGTCAATTTTTGTCGGGTGGTACGAAAATCGCTTGAAAAGTCCTGATGAAACGGTGGCTTGAGAGACTTTTATAGCATTCTTCTCTAAAATTTATAACTATGTTTCAGGTTCCGCGCCAGATTTCAAATACTAGTCATCGTCTGGTCCAAAAATACATACGGTTGTCCATTTTTGTTGAGGGGTACAAAAGTCGCCTGAAAAGTCCAGATGAAATCGAGGACTGTGAGACCTTTATAGCATTCTTCTCTAAAATTTATAACTATGTTTCAGGTTCCGCGCCAGATTTCAAATACTAGTCATCGTCTGGTCCAAAAATACATACGGTTGTCCATTTTTGTTGAGGGGTACAAAAGTCGCCTGAAAAGTCCAGATGAAATCGAGGACTGTGAGACCTTTATAGCATTCTTCTCTAAAATTTATAACTATGTTTCAGGTTCCGCGCCAGATTTCAAATACTAGTCATCGTCTGGTCCAAAAATACATACGGTTGTCCATTTTTGTTGAGGGGTACAAAAGTCGCCTGAAAAGTCCAAATGAAATCGAGGACTGTGAGACCTTTATAGCATTCTTCTTTTCCAAAATTTATAATTGTGTTTCGAGTTCCGCAAAAGTATTCAAACACTAGCCATCGTCTTGTATGAAAATACGGATTCTGGTTGATTTTTTTCGGGTGATACAAAAATCGCACGAAAAATCTAGATGAAATTGAGGACAAGGAGACCCTTATAGGATTATTCTCCTAAATTTGTAACCGTATTTCGGGTTCTGCATCTTATACTTCAAACACTAACCATCGTTTGGTCCGAAACTAGGGACTTTGGTCCATTTTTGTTGTGTGGTACGAAAATTGTCCAAAACGTCCAGATGAAATCGAGGACCGGGAGACCCTCATAGTATTCTTCTCCAAAATTTATAAATTTGTTTCAGGTTCTTTAAATAAACTCATATTTTCATCAAATTCATAACTTAAATCTTTAAATAAACTCATATTTTCATCTCTAACACTATCAAATAAAGAATGACAAATATGTGTTTATTTGAGTTACAAATTTCATGAAATTTGTTTTATATTAAAAAATATAATTAGTTTTATGGGTTTTGTTTAAAAATTTTGATGAAATTATGATGAAGTTTTGAATTTTTGTAAAAAAAAAATGATAACATTGTAGACACTTTAAAACATAAAAGATTAAATTGTCACTTAAAATTAAAATAAATGACCAAATAGGGGAAAAAAAAAGATAAGGGACTAAAACGTTAACAGAAATTAACTTAACGGACCACGAGTGGTATTTAGCCTAACATATAATAAAATAGAGATGCCAAATACATTAATAATAGCATATTTATTTGACAACTCTATTTTATTATATTTTATTATTATCTTCGTTATTAAGTACAATTACAAAACAAAGATAATAATAACATATAATAAAATTGAGTTTATCAAATAAATATGTACTTATTACTTTATTTGAGAACTCTATTTTATTATATGATACTATTATCTTCGTCATGTAATAATTACATATTTAATTGACAGCTCTATTTTGTTGTATGTTATTAATTATTACTTTATTTAACAACTCTATTTTATTATATGATACTATTATCTTCGTCATGTAATAATTACATATTTAATTGACAGCTCTATTTTGTTGTATGTTATTAATTATTACTTTATTTAACAACTCTATTTTATTATATGTTATTATTATTTTTGTTATATAGTTGTACTTCACAACGAAGACAATACTAACATATAATAAAATAGAGTTGTTAAATAAAGTAATAATTAATAACATACAACAAAATAGAGCTGTCAATTAAATATGTAATTATTACATGACAAAGATAATAGTATCATATAATAAAATAGAGTTGTCAAATAAAGTAACAATTATATATTTATATGACAACTCTATTTTAATATATGTTATTATTATCTTCGTATTGTAGTTGTACTAAATAACGAAAATAATAATAACATATAACAAAATTGAGTTGTAAAATAAATATGTAATTATTAATTTATGTGACAACTCTATTTTATTATAAGTTATTATTATCTTTGTTATGCAGTAAAACTATAAAACATTGATAATAATAACATATAAAAGATTCGAATTGTCAAATAAATTAATAATTAAATATTTATTTGACAACTCTATTTTATTAAATGGTATTACTATCTTTGTTATGCAGTCAAACCTTAAAATGAAGATAATAATTATATATAATAAAATAGAATTATCAAATAAAATAATAATTACATATTTATTTGACAACTCTTTATTATTATACGTTATTATTATCTTCGTTTTGTAGTTGTAGTAAATAACGAAAATAATAATAACATACAACAAAATTGAGTTGCAAAATTAATATGTAATTATTACTTTATTTGACAACTCTATTTTATTATATGTTATTATTATCGTCATTATGTAGTAAAACTATATAATGAATATAATAATAACATTTAATAAAATAGAGTTGTCAAATAATGTAATAATTACAAAGCATTGTTCTCCTAAATTTATAATTGTGTTTCGGGTCATATTTTGAACATTAGCCATCATTTGATCTAAAAATACAAATTTCGTTCCGTTTTTGTCGGGTGGTTCAAAAGTTGCTTGAAAAGTCTTGATCATATCGGGGATTATCGTACCACCTTATTTAGGTCAATTTTTGTCGGGTGGTACGAAAATCGTCTGAAAAGTCTTGATGAAACGGTGGCTTGAGAGACTTTTATAGCATTCTTCTCTAAAATTTATAACTATGTTTAAGGTTCCGCGCCAGATTTCAAACACTAGTCATCGTCTGGTCCAAAAATACATACGGTTGTCCATTTTTGTCGAGGGGTACAAAAGTCGCCTGAAAAGTCCAAATGAAATCGAGGACCGTGAGACCTTTATAGCATTCTTCTTTTCCAAAATTTATAATTGTGTTTCGAGTTCCGCAAAAGTATTCAAACACTAACCATCGTCTTGTATGAAAATACGGATTCTGGTCGATTTTTTTCGGGTGATACAAAAATCGCACGAAAAATCTAGACGAAATTGAGGACAAGGAGACCCTTATAGGATTCTTCTCCTAAATTTGTAACCGTATTTTGGGTTCTGCATCTTATACTTCAAACACTAACCATCGTTTGGTCCGAAACCAGGGACTTTGGTCCATTTTTGTTGTGCGGTACAAAAATTTTCCAAAACGTCCAGATGAAATCGAGGATCGGGAGACCCTCATAGCATTCTTCTCCAAAATTTATAAATTTGTTTAGGTTCTTTAAATAAACTCATATTTTCATCAAATTCATAACTTAAATCTTTAAATAAACTCATATTTTCATCTCTAACACTATCAAGTAAAGAATGACAAATATGTGTTTATTTGAGTTACAAATTTCATGAAATTTGTTTTATATTAAAAAATATAATTAATTTTATGGGTTTTGTTTAAAAATTTTGATGAAATTATGATGAAATTTTGAATTTTTGTAAAAAAAAATGATAACATTGTAAACACTTTAAAACATAAAAGATTAAATTGTCACTTAAAATTAAAATAAATGACCAAATAGGGAAAAAAAAAGATAAGGGACTAAAACGTTAACTGAAATAAACTTAACGGACCACGAGTGGTATTTTGCCTAACATATAATAAAATAGAGATGCCAAATAAATTAATAATAAAATATTTATTTGACAACTCTATTTTATTATATTTTATTATTATCTTCGTTATTAAGTACAATTACAAAACAAAGATAATGATAACATATAATAAAATAGAGTTGTCTAATAAAAAAGTAATTATTACTTTATTTGACAGCACTATTTTATTATATGTTATTATTATCTTCGTTTTATAGTTTTACTACATAAAGAAGATAATAACAACATATAATAAAATTGTGTTTATAAAATAAATATGCAATTAGAACTTTATTTGAAAACTTTATTTTATTATATGTTATTATTATCTTCATCATGTTGTACAACTATATTATGAAGATAATAATAACATATAATAAAATAGAGTTGTC
>NC_021164.2:11748618-11749213 GCF_000331145.2 Cicer arietinum | reverse complement strand
ATAATAATAACATTTAATAAAATAGAGTTTTCAAATAAAGTAACATTGACAACACTATTTTATTAAATGTTATTATTATCTTCGTTTTGTAGTTGTACTTAATAACAAAGATAATAATAACATATAACAAAATTGAGTTGTCAAATAAATATGTAATAATTAATTTATTTGACAACTCTATTTTATTATATGTTACTACTATCTTCGTTATTAAATACAATTACAAAATGAAATTAACAATAATATTTAATAAAATAGATTTGTCTAATAAATATGTAATTTTTACGTTACTTGACAATACTATTTTATTATATGCTATTATTATCTTCGTTTTGTAGTTATACTTAATAACTAAGATAATAATAAAATATAACAAAACTGAGTTGTCAAAAAAATATAAAATTATTCATTTATTTGACAACTCTATTTTTTTATTTGTTATTATTATCTTCTTTAATGAGTACAGCTACAAAACGAAGATAATAAAAATATTTAATAAAATGGAGTTGTCTAATAAATAAGTAATTATTAGTTTATTTGAAAACACAATTTTATTATATGTTATTATTATCTTTGTTTTATTGTTTTACTACAT
>NC_021164.2:11747392-11748118 GCF_000331145.2 Cicer arietinum | reverse complement strand
CTAGTGAGTTTATCATGTGCTTTCTTTTTTAAAAATGCATTCATGTCTTCAAGCACCTTATGATCCTTTTTGATTTCTTCATACATCATGCACTGTTTTTCTAACATTTTCTTAGTGCAAATCAATTGTTTGACTACCTTAATATGTTCATCATGCAATTCATTGAAAGCATCATGCAATTCTTCATAAGAGGGATTAGAGGTAGTACTTACATCGCTGTCTGAGGGATTAGAGGCCATTAGACACAAGTTTGCTTTTCAGAAGATTCTTCATCATTGTCATTCCAAGCTATGTAGGCTCTTTTAGTTTTTGAAGATGGTTGATCCTTGCCTTTAGCTTTCACAAACTTAATTCTATTTTGTAGTTGAAAACATTCAGATTTAATGTGGCCTGATTTTCCACATTCATAGCAGGTTATCACTTTGCTATCATTTGTCTCATTCTTGTTGAAGCTTTTTGTCCTTGAATTGGATGGTTTATTTGGTTGGACTCCTTTCTTCTTCTTCAGAAATTTCTTGAATTTTCTGACAAGCATTCCGATTTCAGGTTCTTCATCAGTTTCACTCTCGGAATCATCAGTACAAGTTTCTGGTTCAGATTTTACTTTATGAGTTTGAGCTTTCAGAGATAGTCCCTTTCTTTTCTGATCAGTTTGCTCTAACTCATTCAACCGGTGCAGCTCCATTTCATGTTCTCTGAGCTTGCCAAAGAGGGTGGCAATGGTCA
>NC_021164.2:11746829-11747367 GCF_000331145.2 Cicer arietinum | reverse complement strand
TTAGCAATTAAAAGTAAAAAGATAAGGGATAGAATGCACCAAGATTTATCCTGGTTCAGTTGTCAACGAGACAACCTACATCCAGTCCTGACAATCCAACTGGACAGCTTTTTCTCCAATAGAAAGAATTGTGAATTGTTTACAGATTGTCCAGTTTCCTCGAAACCTATCTATCTCTCACAATCTCTTTCCTATTGCTCACCCCTTGATCCTTGTAGTCACTCAGCAGACTCACACAAAATCAAAGTACGACTCCTTCTTGATGAGGCCTCTCACCCAAGAAGATCGCCACCAGTTTCTAGCTGGATTTCTAGCAGTCGTTTTCTTTACAAAGTATTTATTTCAAACAGAATAAAAGAAGTCTTCAATCTTGAATCAATGTGTCTTCTCACGAATCTGGTTATTCAATGATGGATTATGAGAACATTGTCTTTTCTCTCAAGAATACTTTTTCAGCTCTCTCAATGATTATGGATAATCTTTTTGGCTTTGATCTGAAAAAGCAATATCAGAATGTTAACAACGTGTTCTTAAGAGT
>NC_021164.2:11743017-11744351 GCF_000331145.2 Cicer arietinum | reverse complement strand
TGTTGGTGGAATGGCCTCTATCCTTAGGAAGTTGTACACAATATTATTAACTAGATTATCCAATTCCTTCCTAAGTGATGAACTTAATATTAAAACCAACTTGTTTAATATTAATTCCAATTTAACAGTAATAGATTCAAAAATTTATTCAAAACTGAGATTCAAGAACACATGTATTATCAAGATAAAGAGTATAGAGATAGAGAAGTGTGCACCATGGATTTTTATACTAGTTCGACTATCAATTCGATAGTCTACATCCAGTCTTGGAATCACTTACCGATTCCAGCCTTTACTAGAAATGATTTGAGTCTGTTTACAGACTTTCCAGCAGTTCACTGCCTATGCATCTAACTCAACATCAATCTACAACAACAACCAATCTATCCTTAAGAACTAATCGCCAAGCTCTAGCAAGATCAGATTGAGATCTCTTTTAGATGATCACACACACTCTAAAAGATGACCACCAGTTTCACAATACTGGATTTCCACACACTTTCTTTTACAAAGATGATTCTTTCAAAAAGACTAAAACACTTGATTCAATCACAGTGAATTCTCACACTAAGTATTTGCCAATAAAGTTTGTGAGTTATATTAGTTTTTCTCAAAGTGTATTTTTCGAAAAGTCAATGAGATTCTTTTTGTTCTTTCTATGTATATCTGTTATTTATAAAATTGTGATTGATTCAGTTTATATAGTTTCAGAAAAACTTCAGACAAATCGGTATTACCAGCTCAATCGATTTCCTAATCGATTTCGCGTTTCTTGTTTTTCTTGAAATTCTTGAAATAGATGAACTAATCGATTTGCTAATCGATGTTTTTAATGCATATAACAGAAATTGATACTCAGTTCATATCAGAGTCGATTGAGTAATCGATTATAATTGTTTTGTTCAAAATATGAGATCAAACAATCGATTACTTAGTCGATTCATTTTCACTAACATAATCCATTTGGCAATGGGCTAATTTCTCCCTGTTACTCAGACACTCAATTAAGTCGATTTGCCAATCGACTGATTTCTTCCTGTAACTTAGACATTTAATCAAATCGATTAGCCAATCAACTGATTTCTCCCTGTAACTCAGATGTTTAATTTCAATTGATGTGCCAATCGATTATGCAGTATGTTTCTGATAAATGATGAACTGATTCATTTATGCAATCGATTACCTAATCGATTTCTTTTAATCATAGAGCACATGTCTGATAAAACCTGTTTAAGTAATCGATTTGCTAATCGATTATCTCAGTGAAAATTTTGTTCTGTGAATCAGAAAATCGATTAACCAATTGATTAGTAGAAAGCTTGTAACTTAAGAAA
>NC_021164.2:11742025-11742905 GCF_000331145.2 Cicer arietinum | reverse complement strand
GATTGATTAACATACTTATTTTATGATTTCAGTTTTAATTGGCAAATGTTAGATGTGTGAAATCATAATGATGAATCTAACTAATAAACACTATGAACAATAGACACATTTACACATAATCTTCAAGCCTTGTATGATATGATCAATCTTTGCTAGATTGCTTGAGATCCAAGATTTGTCCAAGTGTAGTGTTTGATTCTTTCTTGAAATGTATCTCAACTCAAACTATTAGATTAATCAGATAATGCATATAAATTGTATGTTTGGGAGTTACATCAAAATCACAATCAAGGAGGCATATATCTTACAACAATGACTTCCAATATGGCAATTCTAAGAAAATTGACTTTTTCTTCCACCCAGTTTGGACCAGCTCTCCCGCAAAAGGTTTGTCAAATTTATTGGTCAAACCTTCTACCTTCTAATTAATTGGTCAAACCCGAAACATAAATTAAATTAGAGTTGTCAAATAAAGTAATAATTACATATTTATTTGACAACTCTATTTTATTATATCTTACGGATTTTAGTCCATTTTTGTTGGGTGGTACGAAAATCACCCAAAAAATCCAGATGAAAATGAGGTGCGGGAGAGACTTATAGCATGCTTCTCCTAAATTTATAATTGTGTTTCGGGTTTCATTTCAAACACTAGCCATTGTTTGGTAAGAAAATACAAATTTTAGTCTATTTTTTGTCAGGTGGTACGAAAATCAACCGAAAAGTCCAGATGAAATTGAGGACCTGAAGACCCTTATAGCATTTTTCTTCTAAATTTTTAACTTTGTGTCGGGCTCGACATCATATTTCAAACACTACCGTCGATTGAACCAAAAATACGAATTTTAGTCCACTTTTGTTGTGAAGTACAAAAATCGCC
>NC_021164.2:11737514-11741578 GCF_000331145.2 Cicer arietinum | reverse complement strand
AATTTAAAATTATGTTTCAGGTTTCGAGTTTCGGATTTGATTTCAAACACCAGCCATCACTTGGTTCATAAATATGGATTTAAAAATAATAATAACATATAACAAAATTGAGTTGTAAAATAAATATGTAATTATTACTTTATTTGACAACTTTACAACTCAATTTTGTTACATGTTATTATTTTCTTTATTTAGTACAACTACAAAACGAAGATAATAATAACGCATAAAAAACATTGTTTCGGGTTCCGCGCAAGATTTCAGTCACTAGCCATTGTCTAGTCCGAAAATACAGATGTTGGTCCATTATCGTCGATGGGTACGAAAGTCGCTTGAAAAGTCCAAATGAAATCGAGGACCGGGAGACTCTTATAGCATTCTTCTCCTAAATTTATAAATGTGATTCGGGTTCTGCGTCAGATTTCAAACACTATCCATTGCTTGTTCGAAAATATGAAATTCGATCTATTTTTGTCATGTGTACGAGAGACCCTTATAGCATTCTTCTCCAAAATTTGTAACTGTGCTTCGGGTTCCGCGTCATATTTCAAACACTAGCCATCGTTTATTCCGAAAATACAGATTTCGGTTCATTTTAGTTAGGTGGTTACGAAAATCGCCCGAAAAGTCCAGATGAAATCTAGGACCGAGTGACCCTTATAGCATTCTTCTTCTAAATGTATAACTGTGTTTCGGGTTCCGCGTCAGATTTCAAACACTAGCCATAGTCTTTTTCAAAAATACAGATTTCGGTCTATTTTAGTTGGATCGTACGAAAATCGCCCGAAAAGTCCAAATGAAATGGAGGACCAAGAGACCCTTATAACATTCTTCTCCAAAATTTATAACTGTGTTTCGAGTTCCGCACTAGATTTCAAACACTTGCCCAAGTCTGGTCCGAAAATACAGATTTTAGTCCATTTTTGTCGAGGGGTACAAAAATCGCCCGAAAAGTACATATGAAATCGAGGACCGAGGGACCCTAATAGCATTCTTCTCCAAAATTTATAATTGTGTTTTGGGTTTCTTGCCAAATTTCAAACACTAGCCATCGTCTGGTCCGCAAATACGAATTTCGGTCCATTTTTGTCGGATGATACGAAAATCGACTGAAAAGACCAAATGAAATCGAGGACCAGGAGTCCGTTATAACATTCTTATCCTAAATTTATAACTGAGTTTCGGGTATTGCCTCAGATTTCAAAAATACGGATTTCGGTCCATTTTTGTCGGGTGGTACAAAAATCGCCCGAAAAGCCTAGATGAAATCGAGGACAGGGAGACACTTATAGCATTATTCTCCTAAATTTATAATTGTGTTTCGGGTTCTGCGTCAAATTTCAAACACTAGGAATCATCTTGTTAGAAAATACGGATTTCGGTCCATTTTTTTCTGGTGATACCAAAATCGTCCGGAAAGTCTAGAAGAAATTGAGGACCAGGAGACCCTTATAGCATTCTTCTCTTAAATTTATAACTTTGTGTCGGGTTCTACGTCAGATTTCAAACACTAACCATCATTTGGCCTGAAACTACGAACTTTGGTCCATTTTTGTTGGGGTGGTACTAAAATCGTCCGAAAAATCAAGATGAAATCGAGGATCGAGAGACCCTTATAGCATTCTTTTCCAAAATTTATAATTGTGTTTCGGGTTTCGCACCAGATTTCAAACACTAGCCATCGTCTGGTCTTAAAATACTGATTTTGGTCCTTTTTGTCGAGGGGTACGAAAATCGCCCGAAAAGTCCAAATAAAATCGAGGACCAAAGACTCTTATTATATCATTCTTCTCCTGAAATTATAACTGTGTTTCAAGTTCCGCATCTGATTTCAAACATTGGCCATCGTCTGGTCTGAAAATAAATAACAAAATAGAGTTGTCAAATAAATATGAAATTATTACTTTACTTGACAACTCTAATTATATGTTATTGTTATCTTTGTTTTATAGTTTTAATTCATAACAAAGATAATAATAACATATAATAAAATAGACTTGTCATATAAATATGTAATTATTACTTTATTTGACAACTCTTTTTTATTATATGATACTATTATCTTTGTCATGTAGTTTTACTTTATAACGAATATAATTTAAACATATAATAAAATAAAGTTGTCTTATCAAGTAATAATTATATATTTATTTGACAACTCTATTTTGTTATATATTGTTGTTATCTTTGTTTTATAGTTGTAGTTCATAACGAAGATAATAGTAACATATAATAAAATAAAGTTGTCAAATAAAGTACTAATTACATATACATTTGTTAAACTCAATTTTATTATATGTAATTATTATCTTTGTTATGTAGTAAAACAATAAACGAAGATAATAATAACATATAGTAAAATAGTGTTGTAAATAAAATAATAATTACTTATTTATTAGACCACACTATTTTATTAAATATATTATTATCTTTGTTTTGTAGTTGTACTTAATAACAAATATAATAATAACATTTAATAAAATAGAGTTGTCAAATATTTAATTATTTCATATTTATTTGACAACTCAATTTTGTTATATTTTATTATTATCTTTTTTATTATGTACAACTACAAAACGAAGATAATAATAACATATAATAAAATAAAGTTGTGAAATAAATTAATTTTGACATATTTAATTAAAAACTCAATTTTGTTATATGTTATTATTATCTTTGTTATTATGTACAACCAAAAAAGGAAGATAAAAATAACATTTAATAAAGAAGATTAGAATAACATATAATAAAATATTAATTTCAAATAAAGTAATAATTACATCTTTATTTGACAACTACATTTCATTATAGGTTATTATTATGATCGTTTTGTAGTAGTATTTTGCAATGAAGATAACCCTATATACTATTTCTTGAACCTCAAATACAAAACCTTAAACCTTAAATCCTAAACCTTAAACCCTAAAACCTAAACACTAAACCCAAAATCCTAAACCTTAAACTATAAACCTTAATCCCTAAACGTGATTTCTTAAACCCTAAACACCCTAACACACTAAACCCTACTAAAATAAAGATGTAATTATTTATTTATTTGACATCTCTATTTTTTTTATATGTTATTATTATGTATTTTTTATAGAGTAAAATAAAGATGTAATTTTGTTCTGTGAATCAGAAAATCGATTAACCAATTGATTAGTTAAAAGCTTGTAACTGAAGAAAAGTATATTAATCGATTGTACAATCGATTTCCTTTAATCATAGAACACATGTCTGATAAAAACCTTTAAGTAATCGATTTGCTAATCAATTGACTTAGTGAAAAATTGGTTCTATGACTCAGAAAATCGATTACCCAGTTGATTTACCAATTCATTGATTAACATACTTATTTTATGATTTCAGTTTTAATTGGAAAATATTAGATGTGTGAAATCATAATGATGAATCTAACTAATAAACACTATGAACAATAGACACATTTACACATAATCTTCAAGCCTTGTATGATATGATCAATCTTTGCTAGATTGCTTGAGATCCAAGATTTGTCCAAGTGTAGTGTTTGATTCTTTCTTGAAATGTATCTCAACTCAAACTATTAGATTAATCAGATAATGCATATAAATTGTATGTTTGGGAGTTACATCAAAATCACAATCAAGGAGGCATATATCTTACAACAATGACTTCCAATATGGCAATTCTAAGAAAATTGACTTTTTCTTCCACCCAGTTTGGACCAGCTCTCCCGCAAAAGGTTTGTCAAATTTATTGGTCAAACCTTCTACCTTCTAATTAATTGGTCAAACCCGAAACATAAATTAAATTAGAGTTGTCAAATAAAGTAATAATTACATATTTATTTGACAACTCTATTTTATTATATCTTACGGATTTTAGTCCATTTTTGTTGGGTGGTACGAAAATCACCCAAAAAATCCAGATGAAAATGAGGTGCGGGAGAGACTTATAGCATGCTTCTCCTAAATTTATAATTGTGTTTCGGGTTTCATTTCAAACACTAGCCATCGTTTGGTAAGAAAATACAAATTTTAGTCCATTTTTTGTCAGGTGGTACGAAAATCAACCGAAAAGTC
>NC_021164.2:11724651-11737048 GCF_000331145.2 Cicer arietinum | reverse complement strand
TGTTGTTATTATTTTCGTTATTTAGTACAACTACAAAACGAAGATAATAATAACGCATAATAAACATTGTTTCGGGTTCCGCGCAAGATTTCAAACACTAGCCATCGTCTAGTCCGAAAATACAGATGTTGGTCCATTATTGTCGATGGGTACGAAAGTTGCTTGAAAAGTCCAAATGAAATCGACGACCGGGAAACCATTAAAGAATTCTTGTTATAAATTTATAACTATGTTTCGGGTTCCCTGCCAGATTTCACACACTAGCCATCGTCTTGTACGAAAATACCCCGAAAAGCCTAGATCAAATCGAGGACCAGGAGACTCTTATAGCATTCTTCTCCTAAATTTATAAATGTGATTCGGGTTCTGCGTCAGATTTCAAACACTATCCATTGCTTGTTCGAAAATATGAAATTCGATCTATTTTTGTCATGTGTACGAGAGACCCTTATAGCATTCTTCTCCAAAATTTGTAACTGTGCTTCGGGTTCCGCGTCATATTTCAAACACTAGCCATCATTTATTCCGAAAATACGGATTTCGGTTCATTTTAGTCAAGTGGTACGAAAATCGCACGAAAAGTCCAGATGAAATCTAGGACTTGGTGACCCTTATAGCATTCTTCTTCTAAATGTATAACTGTGTTTCGGGTTCCGCGTCAGATTTCAAACACTAGCCATAGTCTTTTTTGAAAATACTGATTTCGGTCCATTTTAGTTGGATCGTACGAAAATCGCCCAAAAAGTCCAAATGAAATCGAGGACCTAGAGACCCTTATAGCATTCTTCTCCAAAATTTATAACTGTGTCTCGGGTTCCGCATCAAATTTCAAACACTAGGAATCATCTTGTTAGAAAATACAGATTTCGGTCCATTTTTTGTGGGGTGGTACGAAAATCACCCGAAAAGTCAAGATGAAATCGAGGACCGGGAGACCCTTATAGCATTCTACTCCAAAATTTATAATTGTGTTTCAGGTTCCGCATCAGATTTCAAACACTAGCCATCGTCTTGTAAGAAAATACGGATTTCGGTCCTTTTTGTCGAGGGGTAAGAAAATCGCCTGAAAAGTCCAGATGAAATCGAGGACGGAGAAACCCTTATCGCATTCTTCTCCTAAATTTATAATTATGTTCCGAGTTCCGTGTCAGATTTCAAATACTAGCAATTGTTTTGTTCAAAAATACAAATTTGGGTCCATTTTAGTGAGTGGTACGAAAATCACCCAAAAATACCAAATGAATCGAGAACCAGGAGACGCTTATAGCAGTCCAGATGAAATCGAGGACGGAGAAACCCTTATCGCATTCTTCTCCTAAATTTATAATTATGTTCTGAGTTCCGTGTCAGATTTCAAATACTAGCAATTGTTTTGTTCAAAAATACAAATTTGGGTCCATTTTAGTGAGTGGTACGAAAATCACCCAAAAATACCAAATGAATCGAGAACCAGGAGACGCTTATAGCGTTGTTCTCCTAAATATATAATAGGGTTTCGAATTCCAGGTAAGATTTCAAACACTAGCCATCGTCTGGTTTGAAAATATAGATTTTGGTCCATTTTTGTCGAGGGGTACGAAAATCACTCGAAAATTCCAGATGAAATCGCCGACCAAGAGACGTTGATAGCATTCTTCTTTTAATAGCCATCGTCTTGTTCGAAAATACAGATTTCTTTCCATTTTTGTCAGGTGGTACGAAAATCGCCCGAAAAGTTCAGATGAAATCGAGGACCGGGAAACCCTTATAGCATTCTTCTCCTAAATTTATAACAGTATTTCAGGTTCCGCGTCAAATTTCAAACACTAGCTCTATTCTGGTCCTAAAATACAGGATTCGGTCCATTTTTGCGGGTGTTACGAAAATCGATCTAAAAGTACAAATGAAATCGAGGACCGGAAACCCTTATAGCATTCTTCTCTTTAATATATAATAGTGTTTCAGGTTCCGCTTCAGATTTCAAACACTAGCCATCGTCTAGTCCGAAAATACATATTTTGGTCAATTTTTGTCTAGGGGTACGAAACTCGCCCGAAAAGTACAGAAGAAATCGAGGACCGGGAGACCCTTATAGCATTCTTCTCCGAAATTTATAACTGTGTTTTGGGTTTCGCGTCAAATTTCAAACACTAGCCCTCGTTTTGTCCCAAAATACAGATTTCGGTCAATTTTTTTCTAGTTGTACCAAAATCGCCCGAAATTTCAAACACTAGCCCTCGTTTGGTTCCAAAATTTTAATTCTATTTCGAGTTTCGCAGCAAATTTAAAACACTAGCTATCGTCTGGTCCAAAAATACAGATTTTGGTCCATTTTGTCGAGGGGTAAGAAAATTGCCCGAAAAGTCCAAATAAAATCGAGGAGAAGAAGATTCTTATAGAATTATTCTCCTAAATTTATAACTGAGTTTCGGCTTCTGCGTGAGATTTCAAAGACTAGCCATCATCAGATTTGAAAATACGAATTTCGGTCCATATTTATTGGGTGGTACAAAAATTGCCTAAAAAGTCAAGATGAAATCGAGGACCAGGAGACTCTTATATCATTCTTCTCCAATATTGATTACTAGTTTTTAGGTTTCGCGCCAGATTTCAAACACTTGCCATCGTCTAGTCCGAAAATATAGATTTCGGCAAGTGTTTGATACCGAGAAGAATGCTTTAAGGGTTTCCATGTCCTCGATTTTCATACCACCAGATAAAAATGGACCGAAATCAATATTTTTGGAACAAACCAGGGCTAGTGTTTGAAATTTGACACGAAAACCGAAACAAAATTATAAATTTTGGAGAAGAATGCAATAAGGGTCTCCCTGTCCTTGATTTCATCTAGTCTTTTTGGGCGATTTTCATACAACTAGACTAAAATGGATTGAAATCCGTATTTTCGGACGAGACGATGGCTAGTGTTTGAAATTTAACATGGAACCCGAAATACATATACAACTAGACTAAGAATGTTATAAGGGACTCTCGGTCGTCTATTTCATCTAGACGTTTCCGGCGATTTTCATACCCCTCGACAAAAATGGACAAAAATATATATTTTTGTACCAGATGATGACTAGTGTTTGAAATCTGACCCGAAATTCGTAACATTATTATATAATTAGGAGAAGTAAGCTATAAGTGTCTCCCGGACCTTGATTTCATCTGGTATTTTCAGGTGATTTTCGTACCACCCGACTAAAATGGACCGAAATTCGTATTTTTGAACAAAACAATGGCTAGTGTTTGAAATCTGAAACGGAACTCGGAACACAGTTATAAATTTAAGACAAGAATGCTATAAGGGTCTATAGGTCCTCGATTTCGTCTAGACTTTTCATGCGATTTTCATACACATCGACAAAAAAAGGCCGAAATCTATATTTTCGGACTAGACGATGGCAAGTGTTTGAAATCTGGCGCGGAACCTAAAAACCAGTAATGAATATTGGAGAAGAATGCTATCATGGTCTGTCGGTCCTGGATTTCATATTAACATTTTGTTTGATTTTCATACCACCCGACAAAAAATAGACCGAAATCCGTATTTTCGAAAAAGATGATTGCTAATGTTTGAAATCTGATGGGGAACCCAAAACTCAGTTATAAATTTAGGAGAAGAATGCTATAAGGGTCTCCTAGTCCTCGATTTCATCTGGTCTTTTCGAGCGATTTTCGTACCACCCGACAAAAGTGGACCGAAATTCATTGTTTCAGACCAGACAATGGCTAGTGTTTGAAATCTAACGCAGAACTCGAATATAACTGTGTTTCGAGTTCAGCGTCAGATTTCAAAGACTAACAATCGTGTGGTTCGAAAATACGAATTTCGGTCCATTTTAGGCGGGTGGTACGAAAGTCACCTGAAAAGTCCAGATGAAATCTAGGACCGAGAGACCCTTATATGATTATTCTCCAAAATTTATAACAATGTTTAGGGTTCCGCGTCAGATTTCAAACACTAGCGATTGTCTATTTGGAAAATACGCATTTCGGTCCATTTTAGTTGGATTGTTTGAAAATCTCCCGAAAAGTCAAGATGAAATCGAGGACCGAGAGATCCTTATAGCACTCTTCACCAAAATTTATAACTGTGTTCCGAGTTATGCGCTAGATTTCAAACACTAGCCAAAATCTTGTCCGAAAATACATATTTTAGTCCATTTTTGTTGAGGGGTACGAAAATCGCTTGAAAAGTCCATATGAAATCGAGGACCGAGAGACCCTTATAGCATTCTCCTCCAAAATTTTTATTTTGTTTCGGGTTTCGTGCCAGATTTCAAATACTAGCCATCGTCTTGTTCGAAAATACAGATTTCGGTCGATTTTTGTCAGTTGGTACGAAAATCGCTTGAAAAGACCACATGAAATGGAGGACAAGGTGACCCTTATAACATTCTTCTTCTAAATTTATAACTGAGTATCGGGTTCCGCCTCAGATTTCAAACACTAACAATTGTTTTGTTCAAAAATACGGATTTCGTCCCATTTTAGTCGGGAGGTACGAAAATCACCCGAAAATACCAGATGAAATTGAGGATCGGGAGACCCTTATATCATTCTTCTCTAAAATATATAACAGTGTTTCGGATTTCCGGTAAGATTTCAAACACTAGCCATCGTCTAGTCGAAAAATGTATATTTTGGTCCATTTTTGTCAAGGGGCATGAAAATCACCTGAAAAGTCCAGAAGAAATCGACGACCGAGAGACCCTCACAGCATTATTGTTCTAAATTTATAACTGTATTTCGGGTTTCATGTGAAATTTGAAACACTAGCCATCGTCTGGTACGAAAATACGAATTTCAATCCATTATATTCTAGCTGTATGAAAATCGTCTGAAAAGTCCAGATGAAATCGATGACCGGAAGAACCTTATAACATTCTTCTCCTATATATATAATAGTATTTCAGGTTCCGCGTCAAATTTCAAACACTAGCCCTCTTGTGGTCCGAAAATACAGATATCAGTCCTTATTTGTCGGGTGTTACGAAAATCGATCTAAGAGTCCAAATGAAATCGAGGACCGGGAAACCCTTATAGTATTCTTCTCCTTAATATATAACCGTTTTTCATGTTCCGCGTTAGATTTCGAACACTACCCATTGTCTTGTCCGAAAATACATATTTCTGTCCATTTTAGTCGATAGGTACGAAAATCGCCTAAAATGTCCATATGAAATCCAAGACCAGGAGACTCTTATAGCGTTTTTCTCCTAAATTTGTAATTATGTTTTGGGTTCTGCGTCAGATTTCAAACACTATCCATTGTCTGGTTCAAAAATATTGATTTGGACCATTTTTGTTATATGGTACGAAAATCGCCCTAAAAGTCTAGATGAAATCGAGGACCGAGAGACCTTTATAGCATTCATCTCATAAATATATAACAGTGTTTCGGGTTCTGCATCAAATTACAAACACTTGCCATCTTATGGTCCAAAAATACAGATTTCGGTCCATTTTTGTCGAGGGGTACAAAACTCGCCCAAAAAGTCCAGATGAAATCGAGGACAGAGAGACCATTATAACATTCTTATCCAAAGATTATAACTGTGTTCCGGGTTCCACGTCCGATTTCAAACACTAGCCATCGTCTTGTTCAAAAATATGGATTTCGTTCCATTTTAGTCGGGTGGTACGTAAATCGCCCAAAAAGTCTAGATGAAATCGAGGACAGAGAGACCCTTATAGCATTCTTCTCCAAAATTTATAAATGTGTTTCGTGTTCGGATCCAGATTTCAAACACTAGCCATCGTCTGGTCCGAAAATACGATTTTCAGTTTATTTTTGTCAAGTGCTATGAAAATATCCCGAAAAGACCAGATGGCATTGTTCTCCTAAATTTATAATACTATTTCGGGTTCCGCGTAAGATTTCAAACACTAGACATTGTCTTGTAGAAAAATACAGATTTCGATCCATTTTTGTTGGATGGTACGAAAACCGCTCGAAAAGTCTAGATGAAATCGAGGACCAAGAGACCCTTATGAAATTCCTCTCCAAAATTTATAAATGTGTTTCGTGTTCGGATCCAGATTTCAAACACTAGCCATCTTCTTGTTTGAAAATACAGATTTCGATCCATTTTTGTTGGATGGTACGAAAACCGCTCGAAAAGTCTAGATGAAATCGAGGACCAAGAGACCCTTATGAAATTCCTCTCCAAAATTTATAAATGTGTTTCGTGTTCGGATCCAGATTTCAAACACTAGCCATCTTCTTGTTTGAAAATACAGATTTCGATCCATTTTTGTTGGATGGTACGAAAACCGCTCGAAAAGTCTAGATGAAATCGAGGACCAAGAGACCCTTATGAAATTCCTCTCCAAAATTTATAAATGTGTTTCGTGTTCGGATCCAGATTTCAAACACTAGCCATCTTCTTGTTTGAAAATACAGATTTCGATCCATTTTTGTTGGATGGTACGAAAACCGCTCGAAAAGTCTAGATGAAATCGAGGACCAAGAGACCCTTATGAAATTCCTCTCCAAAATTTATAAATGTGTTTCGTGTTCGGATCCAGATTTCAAACACTAGCCATCTTCTTGTTTGAAAATACAGATTTCGATCCATTTTTGTTGGATGGTACGAAAACCGCTCGAAAAGTCTAGATGAAATCGAGGACCAAGAGACCCTTATGAAATTCCTCTCCAAAATTTATAAATGTGTTTCGTGTTCGGATCCAGATTTCAAACACTAGCCATCTTCTTGTTTGAAAATACAGATTTCGATCCATTTTTGTTGGATGGTACGAAAACCGCTCGAAAAGTCTAGATGAAATCGAGGACCAAGAGACCCTTATGAAATTCCTCTCCAAAATTTATAAATGTGTTTCGTGTTCGGATCCAGATTTCAAACACTAGCCATCTTCTTGTTTGAAAATACAGATTTCGATCCATTTTTGTTGGATGGTACGAAAACCGCTCGAAAAGTCTAGATGAAATCGAGGACCAAGAGACCCTTATGAAATTCCTCTCCAAAATTTATAAATGTGTTTCGTGTTCGGATCCAGATTTCAAACACTAGCCATCTTCTTGTTTGAAAATACAGATTTCGATCCATTTTTGTTGGATGGTACGAAAACCGCTCGAAAAGTCTAGATGAAATCGAGGACCAAGAGACCCTTATGAAATTCCTCTCCAAAATTTATAAATGTGTTTCGTGTTCGGATCCAGATTTCAAACACTAGCCATCTTCTTGTTTGAAAATACAGATTTCGATCCATTTTTGTTGGATGGTACGAAAACCGCTCGAAAAGTCTAGATGAAATCGAGGACCAAGAGACCCTTATGAAATTCCTCTCCAAAATTTATAAATGTGTTTCGTGTTCGGATCCAGATTTCAAACACTAGCCATCTTCTTGTTTGAAAATACAGATTTCGATCCATTTTTGTTGGATGGTACGAAAACCGCTCGAAAAGTCTAGATGAAATCGAGGACCAAGAGACCCTTATGAAATTCCTCTCCAAAATTTATAAATGTGTTTCGTGTTCGGATCCAGATTTCAAACACTAGCCATCTTCTTGTTTGAAAATACAGATTTCGATCCATTTTTGTTGGATGGTACGAAAACCGCTCGAAAAGTCTAGATGAAATCGAGGACCAAGAGACCCTTATGAAATTCCTCTCCAAAATTTATAAATGTGTTTCGTGTTCGGATCCAGATTTCAAACACTAGCCATCTTCTTGTTTGAAAATACAGATTTCGATCCATTTTTGTTGGATGGTACGAAAACCGCTCGAAAAGTCTAGATGAAATCGAGGACCAAGAGACCCTTATGAAATTCCTCTCCAAAATTTATAAATGTGTTTCGTGTTCGGATCCAGATTTCAAACACTAGCCATCTTCTTGTTTGAAAATACAGATTTCGATCCATTTTTGTTGGATGGTACGAAAACCGCTCGAAAAGTCTAGATGAAATCGAGGACCAAGAGACCCTTATGAAATTCCTCTCCAAAATTTATAAATGTGTTTCGTGTTCGGATCCAGATTTCAAACACTAGCCATCTTCTTGTTTGAAAATACAGATTTCGATCCATTTTTGTTGGATGGTACGAAAACCGCTCGAAAAGTCTAGATGAAATCGAGGACCAAGAGACCCTTATGAAATTCCTCTCCAAAATTTATAAATGTGTTTCGTGTTCGGATCCAGATTTCAAACACTAGCCATCTTCTTGTTTGAAAATACAGATTTCGATCCATTTTTGTTGGATGGTACGAAAACCGCTCGAAAAGTCTAGATGAAATCGAGGACCAAGAGACCCTTATGAAATTCCTCTCCAAAATTTATAAATGTGTTTCGTGTTCGGATCCAGATTTCAAACACTAGCCATCTTCTTGTTTGAAAATACAGATTTCGATCCATTTTTGTTGGATGGTACGAAAACCGCTCGAAAAGTCTAGATGAAATCGAGGACCAAGAGACCCTTATGAAATTCCTCTCCAAAATTTATAAATGTGTTTCGTGTTCGGATCCAGATTTCAAACACTAGCCATCTTCTTGTTTGAAAATACAGATTTCGATCCATTTTTGTTGGATGGTACGAAAACCGCTCGAAAAGTCTAGATGAAATCGAGGACCAAGAGACCCTTATGAAATTCCTCTCCAAAATTTATAAATGTGTTTCGTGTTCGGATCCAGATTTCAAACACTAGCCATCTTCTTGTTTGAAAATACAGATTTCGATCCATTTTTGTTGGATGGTACGAAAACCGCTCGAAAAGTCTAGATGAAATCGAGGACCAAGAGACCCTTATGAAATTCCTCTCCAAAATTTATAAATGTGTTTCGTGTTCGGATCCAGATTTCAAACACTAGCCATCTTCTTGTTTGAAAATACAGATTTCGATCCATTTTTGTTGGATGGTACGAAAACCGCTCGAAAAGTCTAGATGAAATCGAGGACCAAGAGACCCTTATGAAATTCCTCTCCAAAATTTATAAATGTGTTTCGTGTTCGGATCCAGATTTCAAACACTAGCCATCTTCTTGTTTGAAAATACAGATTTCGATCCATTTTTGTTGGATGGTACGAAAACCGCTCGAAAAGTCTAGATGAAATCGAGGACCAAGAGACCCTTATGAAATTCCTCTCCAAAATTTATAAATGTGTTTCGTGTTCGGATCCAGATTTCAAACACTAGCCATCTTCTTGTTTGAAAATACAGATTTCGATCCATTTTTGTTGGATGGTACGAAAACCGCTCGAAAAGTCTAGATGAAATCGAGGACCAAGAGACCCTTATGAAATTCCTCTCCAAAATTTATAAATGTGTTTCGTGTTCGGATCCAGATTTCAAACACTAGCCATCTTCTTGTTTGAAAATACAGATTTCGATCCATTTTTGTTGGATGGTACGAAAACCGCTCGAAAAGTCTAGATGAAATCGAGGACCAAGAGACCCTTATGAAATTCCTCTCCAAAATTTATAAATGTGTTTCGTGTTCGGATCCAGATTTCAAACACTAGCCATCTTCTTGTTTGAAAATACAGATTTCGATCCATTTTTGTTGGATGGTACGAAAACCGCTCGAAAAGTCTAGATGAAATCGAGGACCAAGAGACCCTTATGAAATTCCTCTCCAAAATTTATAAATGTGTTTCGTGTTCGGATCCAGATTTCAAACACTAGCCATCTTCTTGTTTGAAAATACAGATTTCGATCCATTTTTGTTGGATGGTACGAAAACCGCTCGAAAAGTCTAGATGAAATCGAGGACCAAGAGACCCTTATGAAATTCCTCTCCAAAATTTATAAATGTGTTTCGTGTTCGGATCCAGATTTCAAACACTAGCCATCTTCTTGTTTGAAAATACAGATTTCGATCCATTTTTGTTGGATGGTACGAAAACCGCTCGAAAAGTCTAGATGAAATCGAGGACCAAGAGACCCTTATGAAATTCCTCTCCAAAATTTATAAATGTGTTTCGTGTTCGGATCCAGATTTCAAACACTAGCCATCTTCTTGTTTGAAAATACAGATTTCGATCCATTTTTGTTGGATGGTACGAAAACCGCTCGAAAAGTCTAGATGAAATCGAGGACCAAGAGACCCTTATGAAATTCCTCTCCAAAATTTATAAATGTGTTTCGTGTTCGGATCCAGATTTCAAACACTAGCCATCTTCTTGTTTGAAAATACAGATTTCGATCCATTTTTGTTGGATGGTACGAAAACCGCTCGAAAAGTCTAGATGAAATCGAGGACCAAGAGACCCTTATGAAATTCCTCTCCAAAATTTATATTTGTGTATCGGGTCCCACATCATATTTCAAATACCAGCCCTCGTCTTGTCCGAAAATACAGATATCGGTATATTTTTGTCGAGTGGTATAAAAATCGCCCGAAAATTCGAGATTAAATCGAGGACCGGGAGGCCCTTATAGCATTCTTCTTATAAATTTATAATTGTGTTTCAGGTTCCACGTCAGATTTAAACACTAGCCATTTTTGTCGAGTGGTATGAAAATCGCCCGAAAAGTCGAGATTAAATCGAGGACCGGGAGGCCCTTATAGCATTCTTCTTATAAATTTATAATTGTGTTTCAGGTTCCACGTCAGATTTAAAACACTAGCCATCGTCTTGTTCGAAAATACGGGTTTCGGTCCATTTTACTCGAATGGTACGAAAATCGCCTAAAAAGTCCAGATGAAATGGAGGACCAGAAGACCTTCATATCATTCTTCTCCTAAATATTTTACAGTGTTTCGGGTTCCGCGATAGATTTCAAACACAAGCCATCGTCTGGTCCGAAAATACAGATTTTGTCCATTTTTGTCGAGGGGTACAAAACTCGCCTAAACAGATTTCAAACACTAGCCATCGTCTTGTTCGAAAATATGGATTTCGTTCCATTTTAGTCGGGTGGTACGTAAATCGCCCAAAAAGTCTAGATGAAATCGAGGACAGAGAGACCCTTATAGCATTCTTCTCCAAAATTTATAAATGTGTTTCGTGTTCGGATCCAGATTTCAAACACTAGCCATCGTCTGGTCCGAAAATACGATTTTCAGTTTATTTTTGTCAAGTGCTATGAAAATATCCCGAAAAGACCAGATGGCATTCTTCTCCTAAATTTATAATACTATTTCGGGTTCCGCGTAAGATTTCAAACACTAGCCATTGTCTTGTAGAAAAATACAGATTTCGATCCATTTTTGTTGGATGGTACGAAAACCGCTCTAAAAGTCTAGATGAAATCGAAGACTAAGAGACCCTTATAGCAATCTTCTCCTTAATTTATACGAATTTCGAAAATACGGATTACGATCCATTTTAGTTGTGTGGTACAAAAATCGCCTGAAAAGTCCATACGAAATGGAGGACAGGGAGACCTTTATAGCATTCTTCTCCAAAATTTATAACTGTGTTTCGGGTTCTGCATCAGATTTCAAACACTAGCCATCTTCTTGTTTGAAAATACAGATTTCGGTCTATTTTAGTCAGGTGAAGATGAACCAACAAATCACATGGCATCATCTCGTGGCCCATCCTGTGACACCCTAAATCCCAAAATAATATATATAATAACATATATCATATTCTTATGACATTTGCAGCGGATAAATAAAAATATATTTTCGAGAAAATAAAAACTTTATATTTAATTTAGGATATCACGTTTCCCAAAAATAAAAATAAAAACCCTTCTTCCCGGTATCACCTATCAGAGCGGGGTTGCTCCCAAACTTGAACTTCAAGACTCATTAACCTGTAATAACTGCGATTTTGCAAACGCAGGGCCCAGCCAGGAGTTTTGAAATCATGTTAATCGTATAATATGAGTAAGAAGAACACGCAAACAATCATAATAGAACCGCATCATAATCACTTTACGATATATCAAAATATTTAATTAAATAGTATCATACTATAACATCAAAGTCACTCAAGTAAAATAATCATCTCATTATAATATGCATCAAATCATCTAATCATTATTACCTTTGAAACACATCAATCACAACAAAACAATCACAAGGAAATGCAATGCTATGCATGAGCTTAGACTCTACTTCACAATGTGGTACCATTCTAACTCTGAAGTACTTGGTTAGGAGGCTTGATACTATGCCACCATCCCGGTGGACGGACAATTCAAATTGGCTCTGTCCTCATAGATCCCCTCAACTCAACCCGAGACACATATACGTGACAGTCGAGGTAAACGTGTGTTGCGTGGTAGCTCCCGACATTTGGAGTGCTACCTCCAAGTCACCTAGGAATTCCCCACCCGAATACCTCCAAGGTCTAACAATCTTGCCTTAAGGCTCGACAGCAGACCGCCACGATCAGGCTCATTCAGTTGTACTTCCCCGGAATCACAAGGCTTGTTAGACCCTACCTATATGATGACAAAATAACCTCCACTTCACAAATTCACAATATTTATTTTCTCC
>NC_021164.2:11720627-11722495 GCF_000331145.2 Cicer arietinum | reverse complement strand
CAAACACTAGCCATCGTCTGGTCCGAAAATACGATTTTCAGTTTATTTTTGTCAAGTGCTATGAAAATATCCCGAAAAGACCAGATGGCATTCTTCTCCTAAATTTATAATACTATTTCGGGTTCCGCGTAAGATTTCAAACACTAGCCATTGTCTTTTAGAAAGATACAGAGTTCGGTCCATTTTTGTTGGATGGTACGAAAACCGCTCGAAAAGTCTAGATGAAATCGAAGACTAAGAGACCCTTATAGCATTCTTCTCCTTAATTTATAATTGTGTTTTGTGTTCCCCGTCAGATTTCAAACACTAGCCATTGTCTAGTTCGAAAATACGGATTTCGATACATTTTAGTCGTGTGGTACAAAAATCGCCTGAAACGTCCAGACGAAACGGAGGACAGGGAGACCCTTATAGCATTCTTCTCCAAAATTTATAATTGTGTTTCGGGTTCTGCATCAGATTTCAAACATTAGCCATCATCTTGTTCGAAAATACAGATTTCGGTCCATTTTAGTCAGGTGGTACGAAAATCTCACAAAAAGTCCAGATGAAATCGAGGACATGGAGACCCTTATAGCATTCTTCTTCTAAATTTATAACTGTGTTTCGGGTTCCGCACCCGATTTCAAACACTAGCACTTGTCTGGTCCAAAAACACAGATTTCGATCCATTTTTGTTAAGTGGTATGAAAATCTCCCGAAAGGTCCAGATGAATTCGACGACCAGGAGACTCTAATATCATACTTTACCTAAATTTATAACTGTGTTTCGGCTTTTACGTTCAATTTCAAACAATAGCCATTTTCTTGTTCGAAAATACGAATTTCGGTTCAATTTTGTCGAGTTGTACGAAAATCGCCTGAAAAGTCGAAAAGAAATTGAGGACCGTGAGACCCTTATAGCATTCTTCTCTGAAGTATATAATAGTGTTTAGGGTTCCGCATCCAATTTCAGATAGTAGCTATTGTGTGGTCCGACAATACATATTTTAGTCCATTTTTGTTGAGGAGTACGAAAATCTTCAAAAAATTCCAGATGAAATCGAGGGCCGAGAGACCCTTATAGCATTCAACTTCTAAATTTATAATTGTATTTTGGGTTCCGCGTCAGATTTCAAACACTTGCCATCATCTTGTTCGAAAATACGGATTTCGGTCCATTTGAGTCGGGGGGTACGAAAATCGCCCGAAAAGTCCAGATGAAATCGAGGACCAAGAGACCCTTATGAAATTCCTCTCCAAAATTTATATTTGTGTATCGGGTCCCACATCATATTTCAAATACCAGCCCTCGTCTTGTCCGAAAATACAGATATCGGTATATTTTTGTCGAGTGGTATAAAAATCGCCCGAAAATTCGAGATTAAATCGAGGACCGGGAGGCCCTTATAGCATTCTTCTTATAAATTTATAATTGTGTTTCAGGTTCCACTTCAGATTTAAAACACTAGCCATCGTCTTGTTCGAAAATACGGGTTTCGGTCCATTTTACTCGAACGGTACGAAAATCGCCTAAAAAGTCCAGATGAAATGGAGGACCAGAAAACCCTCATATCATTCTTCTCCTAAATATTTTACAGTGTTTCGGGTTCCGCGATAGATTTCAAACACAAGCCATCCTCTGGTCTGAAAATACAGATTTTGTCCATTTTTGTCGAGGGGTACAAAACTCGCCCAAACAGATTTCAAACACTAGCCATCGTCTTGTTCGAAAATATGGATTTCGTTCCATTTTAGTCGGGTGGTACTTAAATCGCCCAAAAAGTCTAGATGAAATCGAGGACAGAGAGACCCTTATAGCATTCTTCTCCAAAATTTATAAATGTGTTTCGTGTTCGGATCCAGATTTCAAACACTAGCCATCGTCT
>NC_021164.2:11718903-11720310 GCF_000331145.2 Cicer arietinum | reverse complement strand
ACCCTTATAGCATTCTTCTCCTAAATTTATAACTGTGTTTCGGGTTCCGCACCCGATTTCAAACACTAGCCCTCGTCTTGTCCGAAAACACAGATTTCGATCCATTTTTGTTAAGTGATATCAAAATCGCCCGAAAGGTCCAGATGAAATCGAGGACCAGGAGACTCTTATATCATTCTTTACCTAAATTTATAACTGTGTTTCAAGTTTTATGTCCAATTTCAAACAATAGCCTTTTTGTTGTTCGAAAATACGAATTTCGGTTCAATTTTGTCGAGTTGTACGAAAATCGCCTGGAAAGTCCAAAAGAAATTGAGGACCGTGAGACCCTTATAGCATTCTTCTCCGAAGTATATAATAGTGTTTTGGGTTTCGCGTCCAATTACAAATACTAGCTATCGTCTGGTCCGAGAATACATATTTTAGTCCATTTTTATTGAGGAGTACGAAAATCGTCCAAAAATTCCAGGTGAAATCGAGGGCCGAGAGACCCTTATAGCATTCAACTTCTAAATTTATAATTGTATTTTGGGTTCCGCGTCAGATTTCAAACACTTGCCATCATCTTGTTCGAAAATACGGATTTCAGTCCATTTTTTCAGGGGGTATGAAAATTGCCCAAAAAGTCTAGATGAAATCGAGGACCAGGAGACCGTTATAGCATTCTTCTCCTAAATTTATAATTGTGTTTCAATTTCCACGTCAGATTTCAAACACTAGCCATCGTTTGGTCCGAAAAACAGATTTTGGTCCATTTTTGTCGAGGGGTACGAAAATCCGTTGAAAAGTCCAACTGAAATCGAGGACCAAGAGACTATTATTGAAAATACAGATTTTGTTCCAATTTAGGCAGGAGGTACGAAAATGACCCGAAAAGTCTAGATGAAATCGGGGACCAGAAGACCATTATAGCCTTCTTCTCCAAAAGTTAGAACTATATTTCGGGTTCCGCATCAGATTTCAAAAACTAGCCATTGTCTTGTCCGAAAATATGATTTTCGGACTATTTTTGTCAGGTGGTACAAAAATAGCATTTTTATAAAAAATTTATAATTGTCTTTAGGGTTCCGTGTCAGATTTCTAACACTAGCCATCGTCTTGTTTGAAAATACAGATTTCGGTCCATTTTTGCCGGGGGTACTAAAATCGCTCAAAATGTCCCGATGAAATCAAGGACCGAGAGACCCTTATAACATTCTTCTAAAAAATTTATAACTATATTCCATGTTCTGCGATAGATTTTAAACACTAGCCATCTTCTGGTACGAAAATACAGATTTTGGTCCCTTTTTATCCAAGGGTACGAAAATCGCCCTAAAGATCTAGATGAAATCGAGGAGCAGAAGACCTTTAAAGCATTCTTCTCTAAAGGTCAGGTGACCTTTATCCAAGCATTCTTCTCTAGAT
>NC_021164.2:11714135-11718403 GCF_000331145.2 Cicer arietinum | reverse complement strand
TCAAATTTAAACTATCAGTAAGATATATTAATAAAACTAACCTCGCATAAGAAGTACAAGATCAACCATTGAATATAAGGTGTTGAAACAAATAACTCATGCAAAGTAACATTGATACAAGTAAATCATATATGCTCACACCCAAACATACAACCAACCAACAAACCTTAGTAATTGCTTCCCTAAATTTAAAGAGAATAGACTGATAGTTTCATAATCTTCTAAATAAAAACTATAACAGAACCACAAAATTTAAATACTTTAAATAGTAATATATAAAGCAAGACTTTATGCAAGTGACAAAGAAGAACTAATAATGAAGTTAAAACATGACCTTGAGCCAATGAGAATTAGAAGGAGATTAAAACCTTAGTTTCTTCAAAGAGACACAAACCCCACAATAGATGGAACACATAAATCAAGATAGGGTTGAACAATCTAAAACTGTGATTGAATACAACATGCACCTTTGAGATAATATATAGTGCATAAATAAATCAATACTTGGACTCAACTCATTCCTGCATGATATCCTTAATTCTTAGTGATTCCTAATTTAGGACTGGTTCTACTGCAGAGCAAACATCATATGCCTCCATGTATAAACATGTTCAAGATTAAATAATGGTGCGCCACATTCTGTTAAGACTTAGGACAAGCCAATTACAAGATTCATAGAAATGAAATTATGAATAAGGATATTAAAATTGAATGGTAGTATACATGGAAAGTGTCATCTAATGAAAATGAAAATACCATTTACATTAAGAGCAAGAACGATAGGATATGGAGAGAAAGATAACATGAATGATGCGCAATTCATCAAAAGATATTGTCGTTGTTGCTACTCAAGTCAACCATGAATGTCACATAATGTTCCTTAGTTTTATTTTTGTCAGTTGTGCTTTTCAAACCTAATTGACAGAGCAAATCTTAATCCAAGTTCAGCATTCAAAGGATAAGAGGCAGGGCATACAAGATAAAAATAAATAAATAAATCCAACTAAAAAAAAAGCACTTCCAGTGAATGAGAGCTAGAACATAACTTGTAAAATTTAAAAGCCAATAAAATCAAGGAAAGCAAAAACAACTATCAAAGTATATAGAGTAATCATCAAAAAAATTAAGAAAACATATTGATATCACGCAATATCATTCTTATATAAAAATTGATAAAAACAAAAACAAAATTATGCTTTGATCATGGTTTCATTTAGCAAACAAAATTATGCATCCATCCAAACTGTTGCATATTCTTTCTCACCACTTACCCATTGATTACTACCTTTGAAATATATAATATAGTCTACACTGAATATTTTATATTTTTAACTAGCTATAAATCCATCAAGCTAGTAAAGTTGGCATACACCTAAACCCGAATGAAAAATCCAAATTTATATAGCTATACATACTCAAACAGACACCCTTTATTAAATATGCAAGCATCAACTTTCATAGTTACATCACAAAAGATCAATTTAATTTTTTTTTGTAGGAAGGTAAGAGTAGTCATTTTGGGAAACCTGATTTGCATAAACATCATCCATATTACAATCTACCGCGACTAACAAATGAAGTAACACAATAAACAATGTAGATGAGAAGTAACCATCCACCCAAAATGACACTCAATTCTACAGGTAGCAGTTGCATATTAGAGAAACTTTCAAAAATAAAAATCAAGAAAAATGTTGAAAAGGCTACAACCCATAATGCCCACTAGACATCTTTAACGAGAGAAATTAATTAAGACGTAAATTAAAGATTACAAATAAAAATTATAAAATAACTTTATAAGCTCACAAAAGATTTAAAAGAGTTCACTTATACAATATGCAAAGCCAGACTAATGTATCAAAGTCAAATTGTATCTAAGATTCTTAGAGGATAAAGTATGACCCATAATGCCCACTAGACATCTTAAACGAGAGAAATCAATTAAGACGTAAATTAAAGATTACAAATAAAAATTATAAAATAACTTTATAAGCTCACAAAAGATTTAAAAGAGTTCACTTATACAATATGCAAAGCCAGACTAATGTATCAAAGTCAAATTGTATCTAAGATTCTTAGAGGATAAAGTATGTACTCTGCTAAAAGTCACACATTGCATCAGCACACAACATCAGTTATATAATCATATTATTCAATGACATTTATCATATAAATTGCAGAGAGTCATAATCATATAGTGATCAAAATAATTTAGGACAAAGCTTAATGGTGGAAATTGTGTTAGATTAAAGACTAAACTGAAATGTGCAAATCAAAGTATCTTAATTCCTGAAAAATAGAAAACAATTATTGGCCATAAATATATCTGCCAAACCAATAACACAGAGATGGATCCATTGAATTTCAGTAAATCCTCAAGTGAAATTGTTGTTAGATTAAAGACTAAACTGAAATGCAAATTAAAGTATCTTAATTCCTGAAAAACAGAAAACAATTATTGGCCATAAATATATCTGCCATACACAGTAACACAGAGATGGATCCATTGAATTTCAGTAAATCCTCAACACCAAATAAAATTATATGAAAGGTTAAAAAAAAAGCCCTTGTCAATAAGGACATTAATACTAGTTCAATAGCACACACAAAAGGGATAAACAAAAAAAGTAAACCTTATTGTATCTTGTAATCCTTTCCTATTATCCAATTTAATCTATACTAAGTTTCAGTTAACATGACTTTGTTTTACTTCCTAATAAGTTCTGAAAATGTCAACTAGAACACCTACCACCTAAAACGTAAATTAAGAGTATGAGAAGATTCTAAGGTAGGTAGAAAAATTAAACATCATAAGGCACATAAATAAACAACTATTTTATACAAATGCAGAATAAGTTAGAATTATATGTTAGCGGTTTGTATAGTTATCTTAAGCCTTTCAAGTTTGATTAGATTTTACTAACTCAAATTGGAAACATGTCAAGATGATAATAGACACATCACCCACACGGTCTGATTAGATAGACCAGCTCTGATACCACTAATGTGACACCCTAAACCTAAATTGAAATAAAAAGTAAAATACACTAGTTTTGAAAGAGATTCGCAGCGGTTCCGAAATACAGTATAAAATCTTTCTTTTAAACTATAAAGTTAAGGTAGTCACATTCACACTTACACAAAATGCTTGCATAAAAATAATTTCAATTAAAAATCCTTTAATATCGAATACAGTTGAGGTTTATTAAATAAAAATTTCTAACATAAAAATACGTGCTAACTTATAGAGAACTAATTTCTACATCCGAATAAAAGATAAAAATAACACAATTGATCAATCGAATTTACAAAAATCTAAATTAATTCATAACTCAATAAAATACGATAAATTACTCCCACCCAGTATCACCTATCAGAGCGTGGATCACCAAATGATAACCTGAAATGACTGCGCTCTCGCAAGCGCCAAACACAAGCAACAAGGGGTGAGCTTCGAAAACATGTAATAGTATAAAGTAATTGAGAATAACTCGTAAAATATAGTAAACACCGTATCATATTAAATCACAATCAATAAGAATAATCAAGGTAAAACATTGATACAATCCATAACATCAAGTAAGTAAACACACAATTCAAGTAATGTTATGCATGCTCTTATACTCTAGACTCCTCCTCTTCCTTTGGTACCATTCTAACTCTGAAGTACTTGGTTAGGAGGCTTGATACTATGCCCCCACACAAGTGGACGGACAATTCAATTTGGCCATGTCCTCATAGATCCCTCAACTCAACCTGAGACACATATACGTGACAGTCGAGGTAAACATGTGTTGCATGGTAGCTCCCGACATTTGGAGTGCTACCTCCAAGTCACCTAGGAGTTCCCCACCCGAATACCTCCAAGGTCTAACAATCTTGCCCTAAGGCTCAATAGTAGACCGCCACGATCAGGCTCATTGAGTTGTACTTCCCTGAAATCACTAGGCTTGTCAGGCCCTACCTATATGATAACCAAATAATCTCCACTTCAAAATTTATCAACATCTATTTTTTCCCCTCGTTGGTCTAGGTTACTCAATCCATTAAGAGGACCATCATTGACACAAGTCGAGTTCATCACTATTCAATAAAACGCAATATACATTTCGTGATATTCTTCAAGGTGGTAACATCATAAGTCAACAAGTAATCATCAATACATATTTTCATAGTCATATATCCCATTCAAAATTTATCATCATAATACACAAACTCCAACAATATATGATTTTCACTCACATATGATATTACTAAATTATTCACAC
>NC_021164.2:11713609-11714084 GCF_000331145.2 Cicer arietinum | reverse complement strand
TATCATGGTAGATATAAACAAAGCACATAATACGTCAAATACACAATCCTACAATAATTCAACTACCACACAATCTTCAAAATTTAAATCAAACAACACCCTATAAAAGTTTCTAACTCGTATTTTAGCCTCACCAAATTCAAGTTTTCTCATTAGTTAATTATTACTCAAAGGGCTTCAGCTGTACGAAGCGAGCCCCGAATGAATTATGGGAAATACGGTTTTTTCCGTTCATCTCACTTAATTTACACTCATAAATTCGAACTCTCTCTCACCCCATACCTCATTTGACGATTTCATACGATATGCATTAAGTTTCAGCAATAATGTCGGAGCAATCCAAAAATAAATCGTTTGAAAGCGGTCCAGAGAATAACCAAATTGCAGCGACACGGATGACTCGAAACGGTGCTTACGGATAACAACACTGAAATTAAAATTAAAATTGCATCAGCATCTAACTTTAATTATGACA
>NC_021164.2:11711180-11711600 GCF_000331145.2 Cicer arietinum | reverse complement strand
AAAGCCCAATAGAAAAGCAAGCTGAAGCAGAAAATATAAGGGGTGTTGATAGCTAAATCAAACTTATACTTCTATTATTTAAGTTTTAAAAAAATTATATTAATCACTCATTCTATTCATCCATAATAATTAAAGTATTATTCTCCAAAATACTCATATTACAATACTAATAATTTTCACAAAAAATATTAAATAGAATAAATAAATACAATATTAACAATTTATCTTATTCACTAATTTAAATCTCTATAAAATTATCATACTATAGCAATTATACATGTAAGGGAAATTAATCATAAATATATGTCAACACATATTTTAAACACATGCAATACTAAATTAATTGTTTAAAATCCTATTAGATAAATAAAATAATTTATTATAAAATTTGGAGTGTAACACCAGACAATGGCAAATGTT
>NC_021164.2:11710615-11711017 GCF_000331145.2 Cicer arietinum | reverse complement strand
TCTGTTGTTTATTTATTCTAGGAAATAATCAAAATATATCAGTCTTTAACAAATTAAAGCAATATAGAAAATCGAATACGTCTAGCATACAATTAAGATCGAACATACAATCATACGATGCAAGATTTATTCAGATTCATACACACAGCAGAATTATAATGCGGCATACAGGATTAACAATTAAAAGTAAAAGGATAAGGGATAGGATGCACCAAGGTTTATCCTGGTTCAGTTGTCAGTAAGACAACCTACATCCAGTCCTGACACTCCAACTGCATTTCAGCTTTTTCTCCAATAGAAAGAATTGTGAATTGTTTACAGATTGTCCAGTTTCCTCGAAACCTATCTATCTAATACAATCTCTTTCCTATTGCTTAACCCCTTGATCCTTGCAGTCACTCG
>NC_021164.2:11708278-11709929 GCF_000331145.2 Cicer arietinum | reverse complement strand
TAGTATTTGCCTGAAAAGTTCTTACCAGATGTTTAGTTCAATCGATTTCCCAATCGATTGAAACCAAACTTGACATGATTGAAAATCTCACAATAGATTGTCCAATCGATTGTGTTTGTCACAGGTCATGTTAATTTTCAAATATTATCTAAGCAATCGATTAGCCTAAAAATGGATTGTCACTGTGACTTGCCCAATCGATTTCCCAATCGATTTGTTTCAATCAGTTTTACTTTGTGATGTGCATAATCGATTTGCCAATCGATTAGCCTGTAAAACAGGTTGCCACTGACTTGCGCAATTTTTATTTCTAATTGTGCCAGTCGATTGCCTAATCGATTATACAACCACAAACAGTTATGATTCCTTACACCCTTTTTATGAAATCGATTTCCCAATCGATTTACTCAGTGAATATTCAACTTTTGTTGATTTCTTGAGTTCCAAGCAATTTGTCTCAAGTGTGTAGGATTGAGTTGTTGTTCCTGAAATCTTGCTCAGTTAAAATGTTAGATTTATCATATGAAGTATGAACATTGTATGTTTGTTAATTATGTCAAAATTAGGATTAAAAGGACTAAAGTCCAACAGAAATGTGACGCGGAACATGAAACTCAGTTATAAATTTAGGAGAAGAATGTTATAGGGGTCTCCCGGTCCTCGATTTCATCTGGGCTTTTTTAGGCGATTTTCGTACCACATGACAAAAATAGTCCGAAATTCGTATTTTCGAACAAGACAATTGCTAGTGTTTAAAATCTGAGGCGGAACCTGAAACTGAGTTATAAATTTAGGAGAAAATTGCTATAAGGGTATCCTGGTCCTCGATTTCATCTGGTCTTTTCGGTCGATTTTCGTACCCCTCGACAACAATCGACCGAAATTCGTCTTTTCAGACCAGACGATGGCTAGTGTTTGAAATCTGGCGCGAAACCCGAAACATAGTTATAAATTTTCGAGAAGAATGCTACAAGGGTCTCTTGGTCCTCGATTTCATCTGGACTTTTCGAGCGATTTTCAAACAATCCAAATAAAATGGACCGAAAACCGTATTTTCGAAAAATACTATGGCTAGTGTTTGAAATCATACACGGAACCCGAAAAATAGTTATAAATTTAGAAGAAGAATGCTATAAGGGTCTCTTTGTCCTCGATTTGATATGGACTTTTCGGGCGATTTTCTTACCCCTCGACAAAAATGGACCGAAATCTGTATTTTCGAACCAAACGACGGCCAGTGTCTGATATCTGACGCAGAACTCGAAACACTGTTATATATTTAGGAGAATAATGCTTTACGGTTCTCCTGGTCCACGATTTCATCTAAACTTTTAGGGCGATTTTCGTACCACCTGACTAAAATCCGTTTTTTCGAATAAGATTATGGCTTGTGTTTGTATTCTGACGTGGAACCCGATACACAGTTATAAATTTAGATGAAGAATGTTATAAGGGTCTCTCGGTCCTCTATTTCATCTAGACTTTTCGGGCAAATTTCGTACCCCTCGACAAAAATGGACAAAAATCTATATTTTCAAACCAGACGATGGCTAGTGTTTGAAATCTGACCCAAAATGAGAAACATTGTTATATATTTAGGAGAAGAATGCTATAAGGATCACCCGATCCTCGATTTCATCTGGACTTTTCG
>NC_021164.2:11705610-11708104 GCF_000331145.2 Cicer arietinum | reverse complement strand
TCCTCGATTTCATCTAGACTTTTCAGGCGATTTTCGTACCACCTAACAAAAATGAACCGAAATCTGTATTTTCGGACCTGACGAGGGCTAGTGTTTGAAATTTGACGCGGAACCTGAGACACATGTATAAATTTTGGTGAAGAATGCTTTAAGGGTCTCCTGGTCCTCGATTTCATCTGGACTTTTTAGGCGATTTTCGTACCGCCTGACAAATATGGACCGAAATTCGTATTTTTCGGACCAGACGATGGCTAGTGTATGTTTGAAAGTCTGACGCAGACCCCAAAACTCAGCTATCAATTTAAGAGAAGAATGCTCCAAGAATCTTCTTCTCCTCGATTTCATCTGGACTTTTCGGGCAATTTTCGTACTCCTCGACAAAAATGGACCAAAATCTGTATTTTTGAACAAGACGATAGCTAGTGTTTGAAATCTGTCGCGGAACCCGAAACATAGTTATATATTTGGGATAAGAAAACTATAAGGGTTTTCATACCACCCGATAAAAATGGACCGAAATCTGTATTTCCGGAACAGACGAGGGATAGTGTTTGAAAATACTAGCCATCGTCTAGTCTGAAAATGCCGATTTTCGTCCATTTTTGTCGAGGGGTACGAAAATTGCACTAAAAGTCCAAATGAAATCGAGGACCGTGAGAACCTCATAACATTCTTCATCTAAATTTATATCTGTGTATCGGGTTCCGCGTCACATTTAAAACACTAACCAGCGTTTTGTTCGAAAATATAGATTTTGGTTCATTTTAGTAGGGTGGTACGAAAATCGTCGAAAAAGTCCAGATCAAATCGAGGACCGGAAGACCTTTATAGCATGCTTCGCCAAAATTTATAATTGTGTTTCAGGTTCCGCGACATATTTCAAACACTAACCATCGTTTTGTTAGAAAATACGACTTTCGATCCATTTTAGTCGTGTGGCACGAAAATCGGCCGAAAAGACTAGAGGATATCGAGGATCAAGAGACCCTTATAGCATTCTTCTCCAAAATTTATAATTGTTTTTCGGGCTCTGCGCCTGATTTTAAACACTAGCCATCGTTTGGTCTGAAAATACGAATTTTGGTCCATTTTAGTTAGGTGGTATGAAAATTGCCCGAAAAGTCCAAATGAAATCGAAGACCGGGATACCCTTATAGCATTCTTCTCCAAAATTTATAACTGTGTTTCGGGTTCCACGCCAAATTTCAAACACTAATCGTTGTTTTGTTTGAAAATATGAATTTCAGTCCATTTAAGTCGGGTGGTACGAAAATCGCTCGAAAAGTCCTAATGAAATCTATGACCAAAAAGTCTTCTTCTAAATTTTTCTCTGTGTTTTCAGGTTCCGCGTTAGATATCAAACACTAGCCATCGTTTTGTTAAAAAATAAGAATTTCGGTCTAGTTTAGTCGGGTGGCACGAAAATCGCGCGAAAAGTCCAAATGAAATCTAGGACCGGGAGACCCTTATATCATTCTTCTCCAAAATTTATAATTGTGTTTTAGGTTTTGAGTCAGATTTCAAACACTAGCCATAGTCTTTTTTGAAAATACGAATTTCGGTCTTTTTTTTGTCGATGGTACGAAAATCGCCTGAAAAGTCCAGATGAAATCAATGACTGGGAAACCCTAGTAGCATTCTTCTCCAAAATTTATAAGTGTGCTTCGGGGTCCGCGTCATATTTCAAACACTAGCCATCGTTTGGTCCGAAAATACGAATTTTGGTCCAGTAATTTCAAGCGGTACGAAAATCCCCCGAAAAGTGCAGAAGAAATCGAGGATCGGGAGACCCTTATGTAAGACATGTGCTTCCCTGATCATGTTTTTGATTTAATTCCCAAACATACAATACATATGAATTATTTGATTGATCTAATGATTTGAATTGTGAAATATTTCAGGCAAATAATCAAACACTACACACTTGGACAAAACTTGGAACTCAAGCAATCAAGCTAAGATGGATGATGTCCTACAAGGCTTGAAGACTGATGTACAAGAATGTTTAGTGTTAATAGAGTCAATTAGGTAGACTTAATCATAATGAGTTTTCATATAGTATTTGCCAATGAAATTATAAAATGTGTTTTAATCAATCAATTAATAAATCAATTGATACATCAATTGAGCAATCGATTGTCTGACTCACAGAATGAAGGTTTCACTAAGTTAATCGATTGGAAAATCGATTACTTAAAGGTTTTATCAAAACCTGTGTTTTGTGTTTAAACAAATCAATTAGACAATCGATTTGCACATCGATTGAGTAATTGATTTTGTGAATCACAAAACCAAGCTCATACTGAGTCAATCGATTGGAAAATCGATTACGAAAATACTTTTTCATCAGACATATGTTCTGTGATCAACGAAATCGATTGGACAATCAATTGAAATAAATTTCTTAAGTTGCAAGCTTTGCACTAATCGATTAGATAATCGATTGATAAATGTTTCTTGAGGTGCAAGCTTTGCATCAATCGATTAGGTAATC
>NC_021164.2:11695798-11705528 GCF_000331145.2 Cicer arietinum | reverse complement strand
TCATAACACTTTTTCATAAACACTGAAGACTGAAAAAAACCTTGAGAGAAAAATTGTTACAACACACAAATACTCATTGGCTAATACTTTTGTGTGAGATCTTACATTGTGATTGAGTCAAATTTTCTTAGTATTCTTTAATTCTTTGTGAAAGAACAATTTCTGTAATTGAAGTTTTGGAAATCCAGTAGTGTACACTGGTGGTTATCTTTCAGGATACTTGTGGTCATCTAAAAGAAACCTCAGCTTGATCTCGCTAGAGTTTGATGAGTAACTCTTAGAGATAGGTTGGTATTGTGATAGAAGTGGTTGTGAGTTGGATGGATAGGTTGTGACGCTGGAAAGTATGTAAAAATATTCCTCTAATCATTCTAGTGAAAGGCTGAAATCTGTTGTAGATTTCAGGACTAGATGTAGGTTATCAAAATGATAGCCGAACCAGTATAAAAACCCCTGGTGCACTATTTCCTCTCTCTCTTTACTTTTTATATTGATCTTGCATGTGATTGTGAAATTCCGCTGCAAATAAACTGTTAGAATCTTTTGCTGTTAAGATTGGAATTAATATTAAACAAGTTGATTTTGATATTAATTCATCACTTAGGAAAGAATTAGATAATCTTGTTGATAATATTGTATAAAATTTCCTAAGGATAGAAGCCATATAACCAACACCTTACAACGTTCTTCTCCAAAATGTATAACATTGTTTCAGATTCCGCATTAGATCTCAAACACTATTAATCATCTGGTCCGAATAACAGATTTCGGTCCATTTTTTACGAGGGGTAAGAAAATTGCCCAAAAAGTCCAGATGAAATCGAGGACTTGGAGACCCTGATAGGATTCTTCTTCTAAATTTATAACTGTGTTTCGGGTTTCGCGTCAGATTTCAAAAACTAGCCATCGTACTGTTCCCAAATACGGATTTCGATCCATTTTATTCGGGTAGTACGAAAATCACACAAAAAGTCCAGATGAAATCGAGGACCGAGAGACCCTTATAGCATTCTTCTTCTAAATTTATAACTGTGTTTCGGGTTTCGCGTCAGATTTCAAAAACTAGCCATCGTACTGTTCCCAAATACGGATTTCGATCCATTTTATTCGGGTAGTACGAAAATCACACGAAAAGTCCAGATGAAATCGAGGACCGAGAGACCCTTATAGCATTCTTCTTCTAAATTTATAACTGTGTTTCGGGTTTCGCGTCAGATTTCAAAAACTAGCCATCGTACTGTTCCCAAATACGGATTTCGATCCATTTTATTCGGGTAGTACGAAAATCACACGAAAAGTCCAGATGAAATCGAGGACCGAGAGACCCTTATAGCATTCTTCTTCTAAATTTATAACTGTATTTCGGGTTCCATGTCAAATTTCAAACGCTATCCATCGTCTTGTTCGAAAATACTGATTTTGGTCCATTTTAGTCAGATGGTACGAAAGTCGCCCGAAAAGTCGAGAAGAAATCTAGGACTGGGAGACCCTTATAGCATTCTTCTCCAAAATTTATAAATGTGTTTCGAGTTCCACACTAGATTTCAAACACTAGCCAAAGTCTGGTATGAAAATACAGATTTTAGTTGATTTTGGTTGAGGGATACGAAAATCGCCCAAAAAGTCCAGATGAAATCGAGGACAAAGAGACCCTTATAGCATTCTTCTCCAACATTTATAACTGTGATTCGGGTTTGATGCCAGATTTCAAACACTAGCCATCGTCTGGTCTGAAAATATGAATTTCGGTCCATTTTAGTCGTGTGGTACAAAAATTGCCTTAAAAGACCAAATGAAATCGAGGACCAGGAGACCCTTATAGCATTCTTCTCCTAATATTATAACTGAGTTTCGGGTTCCGCCTTAGATTTCAAACACTAACAATTGTGTTGTTCGAAAATACGAATTTCGGTCCATTTTTGTCGGGTGGTACGAAAATCTCCTGAAAAACCCATATTAAATCAATGACCGAGAGACCCTTATTGCATTCTTCTCCTAAATTTATAACTGAATTTTGGGTTCCGCGTCAGATTTCAAACACTAGCAATCATCTTGTTCGAAAATACGGATTTCCGTCCATTTTTTGTAGGGTGGTACGAAAATCACCCGAAAAGTCCAGATGAAACCGAGGATTGGGAGACCCTAATAGCATTCTTCTCCAAAATTTATTATTGGTTTTTAGGTTTCGCGCCAAATTTCAAATACTTGCTGTCGTCTAGTCCAAAAATATAGATTTCGATCATTTTTTAACGAGGGGTAAGAAAATCGCCTGCAAAGTCCAGATGTAATCGAGGACCGAGAGACCCTTATAGCATTCTTCTCCTAAATTTAAAACTGTGTTCTGAGTTTCGTATCATATTTCAGACACTAGCCATTGTTTTGTTCAAAAATAAGAATTTCGGGCCATTTTAGTCGGGTGGTACGATAATCATCCGAAAATACCAGATCAAATCGACGATCGAGAAACCCTTATAGCATTCTTCTTCTATATTTATAACTGTATTTCGGGTTACGGGTAAAATTTCAAACACTAGCCCTCGTCTGCTCTTGAAATACTGTTTCGGTCCATTTTTGTCGGGTGGTATGAAAATCGCACGAAAAGTCTAGATTAAATCGAGGACCTGGAGACCCTCATAGCATTCCTCTCAAAAATCTATAACTGTGTTTCGGGTTTCGTGTCAAATTTCAAACACTAGCCCTTGTCTGTTTTCAGGAAATACTGATTTCGGTCCATTTTTGTGTGGTGGTATAAAAATCGCCCGAAAATTCCAGATGAAATCGAGGACTGGGAAACCCTTATAGCATTCTTATTCAAAATTTATAAATGTGTTCCGGGTTACGCAGCACATTTCAAACACTAGCTATCGTCTGGTCTGAAAATGCAGATTTTGGTCCATTTTTGTCGAGGGGTGCGAAAATCGCCCAAAAAGTCCACATGAAATCGAGGAGAAGATGATTCTTGTAGCATTCTTCTCGTAAATTTATAACTGAGGTTCGGGTTCTTTGTCAAATTTCAAACACTAGCCATCGTCTGGTCCGAAAATACGAATTTCGGTCCATATTTGTTGAGTGGCACTGAAATCGCCTAAAAAGTCATGTTGGAAATTTCAAACACTCGTCATCGTCTTGTTGGAAATTATGGACTTCTGTCCATTTTTGTCGTGGTGCACGAAAATCCCCCGAAGAGGCCAAATGAAATCGAGGACCGGGTGACCCTTATTGCATTCTTCTCCTAAACATATAACAATGTTTCTCATTTCGGTTCAGATTTCAAACACTAGCCATTGTCTGGTCTTAAAATACAGATTTTGGTCCATTTTAGTAGAGGGGTACGAAAATTGCCCGAAAAGCCTAGATGAAATCGAGGGCCGCGAGACCCTTATAACATTCTTCATTTAAATTTCTATTTGTGAATCGGGTTCTGCGTCAGAATACAAACACAAGCCATCATCTTGTTCGAAAATACAGATTTCGGCCCATTTTAGTCGGGTGGTACGAAAATCGCCCTTAAAATTCCAGATGAAATCGAAATCCTGAAGAACCTTAAAGCATTCTTCTCCTAAATATATAACAGTGTTTCAGTTTCCGCGGCAAATATCAAACAGTAACAATCCTCTTGTTCGAAAATACAGATTTCAGTCCATTTTAGTCCGGTGGTACGAAAATCGCCCGAAAAGTCTAGATGAAATCAAGGACAGGGAGACCCTTATAGCATTCTTCTCCAAAATTTATAATTGTGTTTCGAGTTCCACACTAGATATCAAACACTAGCCAAACTGTGGTCCGAAAATACAAATTTTAGTCCATTTTTGTCGAATGGTACGAAAATCGCCCGAAAAGTCTAGATGAAATCGAGCACCGAGAGACCTTTATAGCATTCTTCTCCAGAATTTATAACTGTGTTGTTCGGGTTTCACGCCAGATTTCAAATACTAGCCATTTTGTCGAATGGTACGAAAATCGCCCAAAAAGACCCGATGAAATCGAGGACCAGAAGACTCTTATAGCATTCTTCTCCTAAATTTATAACTGAGTTTCGGGTTCCGCCTCAGATTTCAAACACTAGCAATTGTCTTGTTCGAAAATACGGATTTTGGGTCACGATTGTCATGTGGTACGAAAATCCCCTGAAAATTCCAGATGAAATCGAGGACCGAGAGACCCTTATAACATTCTTCTCCTATATTTATAACTGTTTCCGAGTTCTGTGTCAGATTTCAAACACTTGCCATTGTTTTGTTCAACAATACGAATTTTGGTCCATTTTTGTCGTGTGGTACGAAAATAGCACGAAAAGTCTAGATGAAGTTGAGGACCGAGCGACCCTTATATCATTTTCTCCTTAATATATAACAGTGTTTCGGGTTCTGCATAAGATTTCAAACACTAGTATTCGTCTGGTCAGAAAATATAGATTTTGATCAATTTTTGTCAAGGGGTATGAAAATCGCCCAAAACGTCCAGATGAAATCGAGGACCGAGAGACCTTTATAGCATTCTTCTTCTAAATTTATGACTCTATTTCAGTTTCTGCGTCAGATTTCAAACACAAGCCATCGTATTGTTCAAAAATACGGATTTCGGTCCATTTTAGTCTGGCGGTACAAAATTCGCCTGCAATGTCGAGACGAAATCGAGGACCCAGAGTCTCTTATAGCATTCTTCTCCTAAATTTATAAATGTGTTTCGGAAACCGCGTCATATTTCCAAAACAAGCCATCGTATTGTTCGAAAATACGGATTTCGGTCCATTTTAGTCTGGCGGTACAAAATTCGCCTGCAATGTCGAGACGAAATCGAGGACCCAGAGTCTCTTATAGCATTCTTCTCCTAAATTTATAATTGTGTTTCGAGTTCCGCGTCAGATTTCAAACACTATTCATTGAACGAAAATACGGATTTTAGTCCATTTTTGGCGGGTGGTACGAAAATCTCCCCAAAAGTCAAGATGAAATCGAGGATTGAAAGTCCCTTATAGCATTCTTTTTCTAAATTTATAACTGTGTTTGGAATTCCGCGTCAGATTTTAAACACGAGTCGTCATCTTGTTCAAAAATATGGATATCGATTCATTTAGTTTGGTGGTACGAAAATCTCCCGAAACGTCTAGATGAAATCGAGGACCAGGAGACTCCATTTTCGTACCACCCGACAAAAATGGATCAAAATCCATTTTTTCGAACCAGATGATGGTTAGTTTTTTAAATCTGACACGGAACCCTGTCCTCGATGGTTAGTTTTTTAAATCTGACCCGAAATACTGTTATAAATTTAGGAGAAGAATGCAATAAGGGTTTCACCTGTCCTCGATTTCATTTGGACTTTTCAGGAGATTTTCGTACCACAAGACAAAAATTCACTGAAATATGTATTTTCGGACCAGACAATGGCTTGTATTAGAAAGGTGATGTGGAACCCGAAAAATAATTATAAATTTAGGAGAAGAATGTTATAAGAGTCTCGAGGTCCTCGATTTCATCTGGACATTTCGGGAGATTTTCGTACATCCCGACTAAAATGGACCGATATATGTATTTTCGAACAAGATGATGGCTAGTATTTGAAATCTGACGCGTAATTCGAAACACAGGTATAAAATTAGAAGAAGAATGCTATAAGGGTCTCTCGGTCCTTGATTTAATCTGGATTTTGTGGCGTTTTTCTTACCACCCGACAAAAATGGACCGAAATCCGTATTTTCGAACAAGACAATGGATAGTGTTTGAAAACTGATGCAGAACCCGAAACACAATTATAAATTTAGGAGAAGAATGCTTATGGAGTCTCCTTGTCCTTGATTTCATCTAGACATTTTGCGTTATTTTCGTACCACTCGAATAAAATGGATCTAAATCCTTATTTTTGGACTAAACAATTGCTAGTGTTTGAAATCAGATGCGGAACCTGAAACACTGTTATATATTTAGGATAAGAATGCTATAAGAGTCTCTCGGTTCGCGATTTCATCTAAACTATTCGACAATTTTCGTAGTACTCGACAAAAATGGACAAAAATCTGTATTTTCCAACAAGACGATGGCTAGTGTTTGAAATCTGAATCGGAACCTGAAACACTATTTTATATTTAGGAGAAGAATGTTAAAAGGGTCTGTCGGTCCTCGATTTCAACTGGACTTTTCGGGCGATTTTCGTACCACCCTCTACAAAAATGGACCAAAATCTGTATTTTCGGACCAGACGATGGCAAGTGTTTGAAATCTGATGCGAACCCAAAACACTATTATATATTTAGGAGAAGAATTTAATATGGGTCTCCCGATCCTCGATTTCATATGGACTATTCAGGCGACTTTCGTACCACCCAACAATAATGGACAGACATCCGTATTTTCGAACGAAACGATGGATAATGTTTGAAAACCGTCGCAGAACCCGAAACACAGTTATAAATTTAGGAGAAAAATGCTATGATAGTCTCCTGGTCCTCGATTTCATCTGGACATTTTGGGTGATTTTTGTACCACCCGATTAAAATGGATCCAAATCCGTATTTTCAAACAAGATGACGGCTAGTGTTAAAAATCTGACGAAAATGGGTATTGTCGAACCAGACGATGGCTACTGTTGAAAAACTCACGCGGAACCTGAAACACTATTATATATTTTGGATATGGTTCTCTCGGTCCTCGATTTCATCTGGACTTTTTCGGCAATTTTCGTACCACCCTTAAAAATGGACGAAATTTGTATTTTTGGGCCAAACGAGGGCTAGTTTTCGATATTTGATGCGGAACCCGAAACACAGTTATAAATTATGGAGAAGAATGGTATAAGGGTCTCTCGGTCCTCGATTTCATCTGGAGTTTTCGGGCGATATACGTACCACCCGACTAAAATGGACCGAAATCCGTATTTCTGAACAACATGATGGCTATTTTTTGAAATCTTATACGGAAACCGAAACACGATTATAAATTTAGAAGAAGAATGCAAAAAAGGACTCTCGGTCCTCAATTTCATCTGGACTTTTCGGGCGTGTTTCGTACCCCTCGACAAAAATGGACCAAATCTGTATTTTTTGACTAGACGATGGCTAGTGTTTGAAATCTAACGCGGAACCTGAATAACTGGAATATATTTAGGAGAAGAATGCTATGAGGGTCTCTCGGTCCTCGATTTCATTTGGACTTTTCCGCGATTTGCGTACTACACGACAAAAATGTACCGAAATCCGTATTTTCGAAAAAGACGTGGCTAGTGTTTGAAATAAGCACGGAACCTGAAACACATTTGTAAATTTAGGAGATCAATGCTATAAGAGTCTCTTGGTGTTCGATTTCATCTGGACATTTCAGACGATTTTCGTACCATCCGACTAAAATGGACCGATATCCGTGTTTTTAAAAAAAATGATGGCTAGTGTTTCAAATATGACACGAAACCCGAAACACAATTAAAATTTAAAATAATAATGCTATAAGGGTGTCTAGGTCCTCGATTTCATGTGGACTTTTCGGGGGATTTTCGTATCCCTCTACAAAAATGGATCAAAATTTAGGTGAAGAATGCTATTAGAGTCTCCTGGTCCTCGATTTCATCTGGACATTTTGGGTGATTTTTGTACCACCTAACTAAAATTGATCGAAATCCGTATTTGCTAACAAGATGATAGCTAGTGTTTGAAATCTGACCCTGAAACCGAAATCCGTATTTAGAAGAAGAATGCTATTAGGATCTCTCGGTCCTTGATTTCATCTGGACTTCTGGGGCGATTTTCATACCACCAGACAAAAATGGACCGAAATCCGTATTTTCGAATAAGACGATGGATAGTGTTTCAAATCTGATGCATAACCCAAAACACTGTTATATATTTAGGAGAAGAATTCTATAAGGGTCTCCTGGTCCTCGATTTCATCTGGACTATTCGGGCGATTTTCATACCAGACAAAGAAGGACTGAAATTCGTATTTTCGAACAAGACGATGGATAGTGTTTGAAATCTGACGTGGAACACGAAACATAGTTATAAATTTAGGAGAAGAATGCTATAAGAGTCTCTTGGTCCTCGATTTCATCTAGACATTTCAGGCGATTTTTGTACCACCCGTCTAAAATGGATCGAAAATTGTATTTTCGAACAAGATTATGGCTAGTGTTTGAAATGTGAAACGAAAACCGAAACACATTTATAAATTTAGAAGAAGAATGTTATAAGTGTCTTTCATCTCCCGGTCCTCGATTTCATCTGAACTTTTTGGGCGAGTTTCGTACCCCTCGTCAAAATTGGACTGAAATCTGTATTTTGGGACCAGACAAGGGCTAGTGTTTGAAATTTGACACGGAACCCAAAACACAGTTATAAATTTTGGAGAAGAATGCTATAAGGGTCTCCCGGTCCTTGATTTCATATGGACTTTTCGGGAAATTTTCGTACCACTTGACTAAAATGGACCCAAATCCGTATTTTCGAACAAGACGATGGCTAGTGTTTGAAATCTCACACGAAACCCGAAACACAATTGTAAATTTAGGAGAAAAATGTTATAAAAGTCTTTTGGTCCTCGATTTCATCTGGACATTTCGGGCAATTTTCCTGCCACCCGACTAAAATGAATTGATATATGTATTTTCGAACAAGATGATGGCTAGTGTTTGAAATCTGGCGCGGAACCTGAAACACATTTATAAATTTAGAAGAAGAATGCTATAAGGGTCTCTCGGTCCTCGATTTCATATGGACGTTTCGGCCGTTTTCTTTCCAGACGATGACTAGTGTTTCAAATCTGACGCATAACCTAAAATGCTGTTATAAATTTAGGAGAAGAATGCTATGAGGGTTTCCCGGTCTTCGATTTCATCAAGACTTTTTGGCCGATTTTCGTACCACACAACAAAAATTGACTGAAATCCATATTTTCGAACTAGACGATGTATAGTTTTTGAAATCTGACGCGGAACCCAAAACATAATTATAAATTTAGAAGAATAATTTGATAAGCATCTCTTGGTCCTCGATTTCATCTAGACTTTTCGAGCGAGTTTCATACCCCTCGACAAAAATTGACCAAAATATGAACTTTCAGACCAGACGATGGATAGTGTTTGAAATCTGACACGGAACACGGAACACATTTATATATTAAGGAGAAGAATGCTATAAGGGTTTCCCGGTCCTCGATTTCATTTGGACTTTTGGATCGATTTTTGTAATACCAAACAAAAATGGACCGAAATCTATATTTTCGAACCAAAAGGGGGCTAGTGTTTGAAATTTGACACATAAATCTACAAGAGAAGAATGCTACAAGAGTCTCTCAGTCCTCAGGTTCTGTGTCAATATTCAAACACTAGCCATCGCCTGGTCTGAAAATACAGATTTTGGCATATTTTTGAAATCGAGGACCTGGAGACCCTTATAGCATTCTTCTTCCAAATTTAAAACTGGGTTTCAGTTTCTGTGTCAAAATTCAAACCCTAGCCATCGTCTTGTTCAAAAATATGGATTTCGGTCCATTTTTGTAGGGAGGTACGAAAATCGTCGGAAAAGTCTTGATGAAATCGAGGACTAGGAGACCCTTATAACATTCATCTCCATAAATTTTAATTGGGTTTCGGGTTCTGCGTCAGAATTCAAACACTAGCCATCGTCTAGTCCAAAAATATGGATTTCGGTCCATTGTGGTCTGGTGGTACGAAAATAGCCCGAAAAATCCAGTGAAATCGAGGACCAGGAGACCCTTATAGCATTCTTCTCCAAAATTTATAA
>NC_021164.2:11692568-11695419 GCF_000331145.2 Cicer arietinum | reverse complement strand
CCAGATGAAATCGAGGACCAGGAGACGCTTATAGAATTCTTCTCTTAAATTTATAACTGAGTTTCGGGTTTCTCCTCAGATTTCAAACACTAACGATTGTCTTGTTCGAAAATACTGATTTCGGTCGAGTGGTACGAAAAACGCCCGAAAAGCCAAGATGAAATCGAGGATCAAGAGACAGTTATAGCATTCTTCTTCCAAATTTATTATTGGTTTTTAGGTTCCGCACCAGTTTTCAAACACTTGGTATCGTCTAGTCCGAAAATATAGATTTCGCTCCTTTTTTGTCGAGCGGTAAGAAAATCGCCTGAGAAGTTCAGATGAATTCGATGACCGAGAGACCCTTATAGCATTCTTTTCCTAAATTTATCACTGTGTTTTGAGTTTTGTGTCGGATTTCAAACACTAGCCATTGTTTTGTTCCAAAATACGAATTTCGGTCCATTTTAGTAAGGTGGTACGAAAATCACCCGAAATTACCAGATGAATCATGGACCGAGAGACCCTTATATCATTCTTCTCCTTAATATATAACCGTGTTTCGGGTTCCGCATCAGGTTTCAAACACTTGCCATCCTCTGGTCTGAAAATACATATTTTGGTCAATTTTTGTTGAGGGGTACGAAACTCGCCCGAAAAGTCCAAATGAAATCGAGGACCGAGAGACCCTTATAGCATTCTTCTTCTAAATTTATAATTGTGTTTCGATTTCGGCGTCACATTTCAAACACTAGCCATCGTCTAGTTCGAAAATACAGATTTCACTCTAATTTAGTCGGGTGGTACGAAAAGCGTCCGAATAGTCGAGATGAAATAGAGGACCGGGAGACCCTTATAGAGTTCTTCTCCTAAATATATAACAATGTTTTGGGTACCGCATCAGATTTCAAACACTAGCCGTCGTTTGGTCCGAAAATACGGAATTCTGTCCATTTTGGTCTGGTGGTACGAAAAACGCCCGAAAAATCCAGATCAAATCGAGGACCAGGATCCCCTAATAGCATTCTTCTCTAAAATTTATAATTGTGTTTCGAGTCCCGCGTCAGATTTCAAACACTAGCCATTGTCTTGTCCGAAAATACGGGTTTCGGTTCATTGTGGTCTGGTGGTACGAAAATATCCCGAAAAATCCAGTGAAATCGAGGACCAGGAGACCCTTATAACATTCTTCTCCAAAATTTTAAACTGATTTTCGGGCTCCGCGCCCGATTTTAAACTCTAGCCATCGTCTAGTCCGAAAATACGGATTTCAGTCAATTTTTTTCGGGTTGTACGAAAATCCCCCGAAAAGTCCAGATGAAATCGAGGACCGAGAGACCCTTATAGAGTTCTTCTCCTAAATATATAACAATGTTTTGGGTTCCACATCAGATTTCAAACACTAGCCATCGTTTGGTCCGAAAATATAGATTTTTAACCATTTTTGTAAAGTAATACGGAAAGCTGCCGAAAAGTCCAGATGAAATTGAGGACCAAGAGACCCTTATAGCATTGTTCTTCTAAAATTGTAACTTTGTTTCGGGTTCCGCTTCAGAATTCAAACACTAGCAATCATTTTGTTCAAAAACACAGATATTGGTCCATTTTAATCGGGTGGTACGAAAATCGCTGGAAAGGTCCAGATGAAATCGAGGACCAGGAGACTCTTAAAGCATTCTTCTCCTATATTTATAACTGTGTTTCTGATTCCGCGTCATATTTCAAACATTAGCCATCGTCTTGTTCGAAAATACGGATTTCGGTGCTTTTTTTGTCAGGTATTACGAAAATCGCCGAAATGTCCAGATGAAATCGAGGACCAAGAGACTCTTATAGCATTCTTCTCCTAAATTTATAAATGTGTTTCGGGTTCTACGTCAGTTTTCAAACACTATCCATCGTCTTGTTCGAAAATACGGATTTCGGTCTATTTTTGTCGAAGGGTACGAAAATCGCCCAAAAAGTCTAGACTTTTCGTTAATTTTCGTACTACTCGACAAAAATGGACCAAAATTTGTATTTTCAAACCAGACGATGGCTAGTGTTTGAAATATGAAGCGCATCCTGAAACACTGTTATATATTTTTTAGAAGAATGTTAAAAATGTCTCTCGGTCTTCGATTTCATCTGGACTTTTCGGGCGATTTAGTACCACTCTCTACAAAAATGGACCAAAATCTGTATTTTCGGACCAGACGAGGGCTAGTGTTTGATATTTGATGCGGAACCAAAAACAGTTATAAATTTAGGAGAAGAATGTTATAAGGGTTTCGTACCACACGACTAAAATGGGCCGACAAAAAATGTTTTCAGGAGATTTTGGTACCACACGAAAAATGTTTTCGGGAGATTTTCGTACCACACAACAAAAATGGGCCGAAATCCGTATTTTAGAACAAGACGATGGATAGTGTTTGAAATATGACGCGGAACTTGAAACAAAGTTATAAATTTAGGAGAAAAATGCTATAAGAGTCTCACGACCCTCAGTTTCATTTGTACATTTCGGGCGATTTTCGTACAACCCGACTAAAATGAACCGAAATCAGAATTTTCGAATAAGACGATGGCTAGTGTTTGAAATCTGACGCAGAACCCGAAACATAGTTAAAAATTTAGAAGAAGAATGATATAAGGTTCTCTCGGTCCTCAATTGCATCGAGATGTTTCTGGCGAGTTTCGTACCCCTCGACAAAAATTGACCAAAATATGTATTTTCAAAAAAGGCGATGGCTAGTGTTTGAAATCTGAACCGGAACCCGAAACAAGGTTATATATTAAGGAGAAGAATGTTATAAGTGTTTCCCGGTCCTCGATTTTATTTGGACTTTTGGATCGATTTTCATTTGAAATATGACGTTGTGAAGATATT
>NC_021164.2:11691993-11692336 GCF_000331145.2 Cicer arietinum | reverse complement strand
AGAAGAATGCTATAAGGGTCTCTCGGTTGTTGATTTCATTTGGCCTTTTTGGGCGATTTTCGTACTGCTCGACAAAAATGAACGAAAATCTATATTTTCGGACCAGACGATGGCTAGTGTTTGAAATTTTACCCGGAATCCGAATCACTGTTATATATTTTGGAGAAGAATGCTATAAGGGTCTCTCGGTCCTCGATTTCATCTGGTATTTTCGGGTGAGTTTCGTACCACTCAACTAAAATGGGCCGAAATTCATATTTTTGAACAAAACAATGGCTAGTGTTTGGAATCCGACACGTAACTCGGAACACATTTATAAATTTAGGAGAAATATGCTATAAGG
>NC_021164.2:11690433-11691477 GCF_000331145.2 Cicer arietinum | reverse complement strand
ACAAAAATGGACAAAAATCTTCATTTTTGGACCATACGATAGCTAGTGTTTGAAATCTGCCGCGGAACCCGAAATAAAGTTATAAATTTTGGATAAGAATGCTATAAGGGTTTCTCAGTCCTCGATTTCATCAGGACTATTCGAGCGATTTTCATACCTCCCGACAAAAATGGACCGAAATCAGTATTTCTGGAACAAACGAGTGCTAGTGTTTGAAATTTAACGCGAAACCTGAAACACAGTTATAAATTTTGGAGAAGAATGCTATAAGGGTCTCCCGATCCTAGATTTCATGTGGACATTTCGGGAATTTTTCATACCACTAGACTAAAATGGATTGAAATCCGTATTTTCGGGCCAAACGATGGCTAGTGTTTGAAATTTGACATGGACACCGAAATACAGTTATAGTGTCTGCAGGGGATTTTCTTACCCCTTGACAAAAAAGGACCGGAATCTATGTTTTTAGACAAGACGATGTCAATTGTTTGGAATCTGGCGCGGAACCTAAAAACCAGTAATAAATTTTGGAGAAGAATTATACCAGGGTCTCCCGGTCCTCGGTTTTATTTGGACTTTTCGGGTGATTTTCCTACCACCCGACAAAAAATGGACGGAAATTCATATTTTCAAACAAGAGGATTGCTAGTGTTTGATATCTGACGTAGAACCTGAAACTCAGTTATAAATATAGGAGAAGAATGCTATAAGGGTCTCCCGGTCCTCGATTTCATCTGGGCTTTTCGCGTGATTTTCGTACCACCCGACAAAGATGGACTGAAATTCGTATTTTCGAACAAGACAGTTGCTAGTGTTTGAATTCTGAGGTGGAACCCGAAACTCAGTTATAAATTTTGCAGAAGAATGCAATAAGGGTCTCTTGGTCCTCGACTTCTTCTTGACTTTTCAGGCGACTTTCATACCCCTCGACAAAAATGGACTAAAATCTGTATTTTCGAACCAGACATTTGTTAGTGTTTGAAATCTAGCGCGGAACATGAAACACAGTTATAAATTTTGGAGAAGAATGCTATAAGGGTCTCC
>NC_021164.2:11686706-11689854 GCF_000331145.2 Cicer arietinum | reverse complement strand
GTAGTTTCAGACCAAACAATGGTTAGTTTTTGGAGAAGAATGTTATAAGGGCTTCCCAGGCTTCGATTTCATCTGGACTTTTCGGGCGATTTTCATACCACTTAACTAAAATGGACTTAAATTTGTATTTTTGAACAAAACGATGGTTAGTGTTTGAAATCTGTCGCAGAATCTTAAACATAATTATAAATTTTGTGAAGAATGCTATAAAGGTCTTCCAGTCCTCGATTTGATTTGGACTTTTTAGATGATTTTCGTACCACACTACTAAAATTAACCAAAATATGTATTTTCAAACAAAACGATGGATAGTGTTTGAAATCTGACACAGAACCCGGAACACAATTATAAATTTTGGAGAAGAACGCTATACGGGTCTCTCGGTCCTCGATTTCATGTGGACTTTTCGGGAAATTTTCGTAACCCTCGACAAAAAAAGGACCGAAATCTATATTTTCAATCCAGACGATGGCTAGTGTTGGAAATCTAACGCGGAACCCGAAAGACAGTTATAAATTTTGGAGAAGAATGCTATAAGGGTCTCCCGGTCCTCGATTTCATCAAGACTTTTCGAGCGATTTTCATACCACCCGACTAAAATGGACCAAAATATGTATTTTTGAATAAGACGATGGCTAATGTTTGAATTCTGACGCAGAAACTAAAACACAGTTTTAAATTTTGGAGAAGAATGCTATAAGAGTCTCCCGGAGCTCGATTTCATCTGGACTATTCGGTCGATTTTCGTACCCATCGACAAAAATAAGCCAAAATCTGTATTTTTGGATTAGACGATGGCTAGTATTTGAATTTAAACGGGCAACCCAAACCACAATTATAAATTTTGGGGAAGAATGATATAAGGGTCTCCCAGTCCTCGATTTCACCTAGACTTTTCGATCGATTTTCGTACCAACCGACTAAAATGGAACGAAATTCCTATTTTCGAACAAAACGATGGTTAGTGTTTGAAATCTGTCACAGAATCTTAAACATAATTATAATTTTTGGTGAAGAATGCTATAAAGGTCTTCCAGTCCTCGATTTGATTTGGACTTTTTAGATGATTTTCGTACCACACTACTAAAATGAACCAAAATATGTATTTTCGAACAAAACGATGGTTAGTGTTTGAAATCTGACACAGAACCCGGAACACAGTTATAAATTTTGGAGAAGAATGCTATAAGGGTCTCTCGGTCCTCGATTTCATGTGGACTTTTCGGGCAATTTTCATAACCCTCGAAAAAAAAAGGACCGAAATCTATATTTTCAATCCAGACGACGGCTAGTGTTCGAAATCTAACGCGGAACCCGAAAGACAGTTGTAATTTTTGGAGAAGAATGCTATAAGGGTCTCCCGGTCCTCGATTTCATCAAGACTTTTTGGGCGATTTTCATACCACCCGACTAAAATGGACCGAAATCCGTATTTTTGAATAAAACGATGGCTAATGTTTGAATTCTGACGCAGAAACTAAAAACAGTTTTAAATTTTGGAGAAGAATGCTATAAGAGTCTCCCGGAGCTCGATTTCATCTGGACTTTTCGGTCGATTTTCGTACCCATCGACAAAAATAAGCCAAAATCTGTATTTTCGGATTAGACGATGGCTAGTATTTGAATTTAGACGGGCAACCCTAACCACAGTTATAAATTTTGGGGAAGAATGATATAAGGGACTCCCAGTCCTCGATTTCACCTAGACTTTTCGATCGATTTTCGTACCAACCGACTAAAATGGAACGAAATTCGTATTTTCGAACAAAACGATGGTTAGTGTTTGAAGTGGTTCACGAAACCTGAAACACAGTTATAAATTTTGAAGAAGAATGTCATTATGGTCTCCCGGTGCTCGATTTCATCTAGACTTTTCGGGCTAGTGTTTGTAATCTGATGCAGAACCCGAAACACATTTATAAATTTTGGAGAAGAATGCGATAAGGGTATCCTAGTCCTCGATTTCATCTGGTCTTTTTGGGCTATTTTTGTACCACCTGACAAAAATAGACTGAAAATTGTATTTTCGGACCACACGATGACTAGTGTTTGAAATCTGGCGCGGAACCCGAAACAAAGTTATAAATTCTGCAGAAGAATGCTATAATGGTCTCACGGTCGTCGATTTCATCGGGACATTTCAGGCGATTTTCGTACCACCTGACAAAAATGGACCAAAATCGGGTGGTACGAAAATCCCCAATTTTAACTAGACTTTTCAGGCAATTTTCGTACCACCCGACAAAAATTGCACAAAATTCATATTTTTAGACCAAATAATGGCTAATGTTCAAAATATGACCCGAAACACAATTATAAGTTTAGGTGAAGAATGTTTTGTAATTATTACATTATTTGACAACTCTATTTTATTAAATGTTATTATTATAATCGTTTTATAGTTTTACTACATAACGAAGATAATAATACATATAATAAAATAGAGTTGTCAAATAAAGTAATAATTACATATTAATTTTACAACTCAATTTTATTCTATGTTATTATTATCAACTTTTTATAGTTCTACGTCATAATTAAGATAATTATAACATATAATAAAAGAGAGTTGTCAAACAAATAAGTTATAACTAAGTAAATAATAACGTATAACAAAATAGAGTTGTCAAATAAAGTCATAATTACATTTTTATTTGACAACTCAATTTTCTTATATGTTTTTATTATTTTCGTTTTATAATTGTACTAAATAACGAAAATAATAATAACATATAGCAAAATCGAGTTGTAAATTAAATACAAAACGAAGATAATAATAATATAATAAAATAGTGTGGTCAAATAAATATTTATGTATTACATTATTTGACAACTTTATTTTATTTTATTATTATCTTCGTTTTATTGTTTTATTTCATAACAAAGATAATAATACAATATAATAAAATAGAGTTGTCAAATAAAATAATAATTACTTATTTATTTTACTACTCAATTTTGTTATATGTTATTATCTTCGTTACGAAGTAAAATTATAAAACGAAGATAATAATGACATATAATAAAATAGAGTTGTCAATTAAATATGTAACTATTAATTTATTGGATAATTCTATTTTATCATATGTTATTATTATCTTCCTTTTAAAGTTTGACTGCATAACAAAGATAGTAATAACATATAATA
>NC_021164.2:11672771-11684711 GCF_000331145.2 Cicer arietinum | reverse complement strand
GTCTGGTCCGAAAATACGGATTTCAATCCATTTTAGTCTAGTGGTATGAATATCGCCCGAAAAGTCCAGATGAATGTGAGGACCGGGAGACCCTTATAGCATTATTCTCCAAAATTTATAACTGTGTTTCAGCTTCCACGTCAAATTTCAAACACTAGCCCAAGTCTGGTCCGAAAATTCATATTTTAGTCCATTTTTATCGAAGGCTACGAAAATCGCCCGAAAAATCCAGATGAAATTCAGTACCGAGAGACCCTTATAACATTCTTCTCCAAAATATATAACTGTTTTTTGGGTTTTCGCCATATTTAAAACACTAGCCCATGTCTGGTCCGAAAATACATATTTTAGTCCCTTTTTGTCGAGAGGTACGAAAATCGCCCGAAAAGTCCAGATGAAATTGAGGACCAAGAAACCCTTATAGCATTTTTCTCCTAAATTGATAACTGTGTTCCGAGTTCCGTTTCGGATATCAAACACTGCCCATGGTTTTGTTCAAAAATACGAATTTCGGTCCATTTAAGTAAGGTGGTATGAAAATCACCCGAAAATACAAGATAAAATCGAGGACCAGGATACCCTTATAGCATTCTTCTCCTAAATATATAACAATGATTTGGATTCCGAGTCTGATTTCAAAAACTAGCCATAGTCTTGTCCGAAAATATAGATTTGGGTCCATTTTTGTCGAGGGTTACGAAAATCGCCTGAATAGTCCACATGAAATCGACGACCGAGATACTGTTATAGAATTCTCCTTCTAAATTTTTTATTGTATTTCGGGTTACATGTCAAATTTCAAACACTAGCCATCGTCTGGTCCGAAAATAGAGATTTCAATCCATTTTAGTCTAGTGGTATTAAAATCGTTCGAAAAGACCAGATGAAATCAAGGACCATGAGACCCTTATAGCATTCTTCTCCTAAATTTATAACTATGTTTCGGGTTATGCCTCAGATTTCAAACACTAGCAATTGTCTTGTTCGAAAATACGGATTTGTGACTATTTTTGTCAGGTGGTACGAAAATCTCCCCAAAAGAAAATCGCCTGAAAAGCCAAGATGAAATCGAGGACTGGGAGATCCTTATAGCATTCTTCTCCTAAATTTATAACTAAGTTTCGGGTTCCGCCTCAGATTTCAAACACTAGCAATTGTCTTGTTCGAAAATATGGATTTCGGTCCATTTTTTGTAGGGTGGTACGAAAATCAACCGAAAATCCATATGAAGTGGAGGACTAGGAGACCCTGCTAGCATTCTTCTCCAAAATTTATTACTGGTTTTTTGGTTCTACGCCAGATTTCAAACACTTGCAATCGTCTGGTACGAAAATATAGATTTCGGTCCTTTTTTGTTGAGGGGTAAAAAAATCGCTTAAAAAGACTAGATGAAATCGAGGACCGAAAGACCCTTATAGCATTCTTCCCCTAAATTTATAATTGTGTTTCGAGTTCCGTGACAGATTTCAAACACTAGCCATTGTTTTGTTCAAATAAACGGATTTTGTTCCATTTCAGTTAGGTGGTACGAAAATCACCCGAAAATACCAGATGAAATCAAGGACTGGAAGACCCTTATAGCATTCTTCTTCTTCTCCTAAATACATAACTTTTTTTTTGGATTCCAAGTTAGATTTTAAACACTAGCCGTCATCTGGTCTGAAAATACAGATTTTGGTCCATTTTTGTAGAAGTGTAGGAAAATTTCCCGAAAAGTCGAGATGAAATTGAGGACCGAGAGACCCTTATAACATTCTTCATCTAACTTTATAATTGTGTATCGGGTTCCGCGTCAGAATACAAATACAAGCCATCGTCTTGTTCTAAAATACAGATTTCATCGTCTTGTTCTAAAATACGGATTTCGGTCCATTTTAGTCGGGTGGTACGAAAATCCCATGAAAAGTCCAGATGAAATCGAGGACCGAGAGACCATTATAGCATTCTTCTCCTAATTTTACAACTGAGTTTCGGGTTCGGCCTCAGATTGTAAACACTAGCAATTGTCTTGTTCGAAAACACGGATTTTGGACCATGTTTGTCGGGTGGTATGAAAATCGCCCGAGAAGCCCAGTTGAAATCGAGGACCGGGAGACCCTTATAGCATTCTTCTCCTAAATTTATAACTAAGTTTCGCGTTCCGCGTCAATTTTCAAACACTAGCAATCATCTTGTTCGAAAATACGGATTTCAGTACATTTTTTGTCGGGTGATACGAAAATCACCTGAAAAGTCCAGATAAAATTAAGGACCGGGAGACCCTTATAGCATTCTTCTCCTAAATATATAATAGTGTTTCGGATTCCGAGTCAGATTTCAAGCACTAGCCATCGTCTTGTCCAAAAATATAGATTTTGGTCCATCTTTATCGACAGGTATGAAAATCGATCGAAAAGTCGAGATGAAATCGATGACCGGGAGACCCTTATAGCATTCTTTTTCTAAATTTATAATTGTATTTCCGGTTCCATGTCAAATTTCGAATACAGATTTCAACCCATTTTAGTCTAGGGGTATGAAAATTGCCCAAAAAGTTCAGATGAAATCAAGGACCAGGAGACCCTTATAGCATTCTTCTCCAAAATTTATAATTGTGTTTCAGGTTCCGCGTCACATTTTAAACACTAGTCCTCGTTTGTTCTGGAAATACTGATTTCTGTCCATTTTTGTCGGGTGGTATGAAAATCGCCCGAAAAGTCCAGATGAAATCGAGGACTGGGAAACCCTTATAGCATTCTAATCCAAAATTTGTAACTATGTTTTGGGTTCCGCGACAGATTTCAAACACTAGCTATCGTTTGGTTTGAAAATACTGATTTTGGTCCATTTTAGTCGAGGGATACAAAAATTGCCTGAAAAGTCTAGATGTAATCGAGGAGAAGAAGATTCTTGTGGCATTCTTCTCCTAAATTTATAACTGAGTTTCGGGTTCTGCGTCAGATTTTCAAATACTAGTTATCGTCTTGTTGTAAAGGTCCAAATGAAATCGAGGACCGGGTGACCCTTTTAGCATTCTTCTCCTAAATATATAACAATGTTTCTCATTTCGGGTCAAATTTTATACACTAGCCATCGTTTGGTCTGAAAATATATATTTTGTTCCATTTTTGTCGAGGGGTACAAAAATCGCCTGAAAAGTTCAAATGAAATCGCCGACCCTTATAGCATTCATCTTCTAAATTTATTGTTGTATTTCGGATTCCATGTCAAATTTCAAACACTAGCAGTCGTCTGGTCCGAAAAATACGGATTTCAATCCATTTTAGTCTAGTGGTATGAAAATCGCCTGAAAATTCCGGATGAAATCGAGGACCAGGAGACGATGGATAGTGTTTGAAATCTGTCGCGGAACCCGAAACACAGTTATATGTTTAGGAGAAAATGCTATAAGAGTCTTCGTGTCCTTGATTTCATCTGGACATTTCAGGCAATGTTCGTGCCACCCGACTAAAATGGACCGATATACGTATTTTTGAACAAGATCATGCTATAAAGGTCTCTCAATCCTCGATTTCATTTGGACTTTTTGGGTTCGGACCAGACGATGGCTAGTGTTTGAAATCTGATGCGGAACCCGAATTACTGTTATATATTTAAGAGAAGAATTTTATAAGGGTCTCTCGGTCCTCGATTTCAGCTGGACTACTCGGGCGATATTCGTACCACCCGACAAAAAAGGACCGAAATCCCTATTTTCGAACAAGACGATGGATAGAGTCTGAAATCTAATGCGGAAACGAAAACATAGTTATAAATTTAGAAGAAGAATGTTATAAGGGACTCAAGGTCCTCGATTTCATCTGAACTTTTCGGCAGAGTTTCGTACCCCTCGACAAAAATGGACCAAAATCTGTATTTTCAAACCAAACGATGGCTAGTGTTTGAAATCTAACACGGTACCCAAAACACATTTATAAAATTAGAAGAAGAATGCTATAATGGTCTCTCGGTCCTTGATTTTATCTGGACTTTTTGCGTGATTATCTTACCCCTCGACAAAAAGGACCAAAATCTATAATTTCGGAACGGTACCTAAAAACCAATAATAAATTTTTGAGAAGAATGTTATCAGGTTCTCTGTGTCCTCGATTTCATCTGGACTTTTCGGGTGATTTTCGTACCACCCGACAAAAAATGGACCGAAATCCGTATATTTGAACAAGATGATTGCTAGTGTTTGAAAGTTGACGCGAAACCCGAAACTCAGTTAAAAATTTAGGAGAATAATGCTATAAAGGTCTCGTGATCGTCGATTTTATATGGGCTTCTCGGGCGATTTTTGTACCACCAGATAAAAATGGACAGAAATCCGTATTTTCGAACAAGACAGTTTCTAGTGTTAGAAATCTGAGGCGGAACCCAAAACTCAGTTATAAATTTAGGAGAAGAATGCTATAAGGGTCTCTTGATCCTCGATTTCATCTGGTCTTTTCGGGCGATTTTCGTACGACTCGACAAAACTGGACCAAAATTCGTATTTTCAAACCAGACAATGGCTAGTGTTTGAAATCTGGCACGAAACCCGAAACGTAGTTATAAATTTTGGAGAAGAATGCTGTAAGTGTCTCTCGCACCTCAATTTCATCTAGACTTTTCGGGCAATTTTCGTACCCCTCGACAAAAATGGACTAAAATCTGCTTTTTCGGACCAGACTTTGGCTAGTGACTGAAATCTAGCGCGGAACTCGAAACACAGTTATAAATTTTGGAGAAAAATGCTATAAGAGTCTTCCGGTCCTCGATTTCATCTGAATTTTTCAGGCGATTTTCAACTAAAATGGACCGAAATCCGTATTTTCGAAAAAGACTATGGCTAGTGTTTGAAATCTGACGCGGAACCCGAAACACCAGTTATAAATTTTGGTGAAAATGATATAAGGGTCTCTCGGTCCTTGATTTCATATCCACTTTTCGATCGATTTTCGTACCACCCGACTAAAATGGACCGAAATCCATAATTTCCAACAAGACTATGGCTAGTGTATCAAATCTGGCATGGAAACCGAAACACAATTATAAATTTAAAAGAAACACAATTATCTGACATGGAAATCTCGACAAAAATGTACCAAAATCTTAATTTTCAATCCAGACGATGGCTAGTGATTGAAATCTGACGCGAAACCTGAAATAGTATTATATATTTAGGACAACAATGTTAAAAGGGTCTCTCGGTCCTCGATTTCAACTAGACTTTTCGGGCGATTTTTGTACCACCCGACAAAAATAGATTGAAATCCATTTTTTCGAACCAGACGATGGCTAGTTTTTGAAATCTGATGCGGAACCCGAAACACTGTTATAAATTTAGAAGAAGAATGCAATAAGAGTCTTCTGGTCCTCAATTTCATCTGGACTTTTCGGGTGATTTTTGTACCCCAAGACTAAAATGGACCGATATACGTATTTTTGAACAATATGATGAATAGTGTTTGAAATCTTATGTGGATCCAGACACACATTTATAAATTTAGAAGAAGAATGCTATAATGGTCTCTCGGTTTTCAATTTCATCTGGTCTTTTCGGGCGATTTTCGTACTCCTCGACAAAAATGGACCAATATCTATATTTTCTGACCAGACGATGGCGAGTGTTGGAAATTTGTCGTGGAACCTAAAACACTGTTATACATTTAGGAGAAGAATGCTATAAGGGTCTCCCGATCCTCGATTTCATCTAGACTTTTCAGGAGATTTTCGTACCACACGACAAAAACGGATCGAAATCCGTATTTTTGAACAAGACGATGGATAGTTTTTGAAATCTGAAACAGAACCCGAAACACAGTTATAAATTTAGGAAAAGAATGCCATAAGAGTTTCTTGGTCCTTGATTTCATTTGGACATTTCAGGCAATTTTTGAACCACCTGACTAAATTGGACCAAAATCCGTATTTGCAAACAAGACGATGGTTAGTGTTTGAAATCTGGCACGGAACCCGAAACACAATTATAAATTTAGAAGAAGAATGCAAAAAGGGTCTCTCAATCCTCGATTTCATCTAGACTTTTCTGGCGATTTTCGTAACCCTCGATAAAAATGGACTAAAATCTGTATTTTCATACCAAAGTTTGGCTAGTGTTTGAAATCTAGTGCAGAACTCGAAACACGGTTATAATTTTTGGAGAAGAGTGCTACAAGGTTATCTCCATCCTTTATTTCATCTGGACTTTTCAAGTTATTTTCATACGATCTAACTAAAATGGACCGAAATCCCTATTTTCTAAAAAGATTATGGCTAGTGTTTGGAATCTAACGCGGAACCCAAAACACTGTTATATATTTAGGAGAAGAATGCTATAAGAGTCTCTCGGTCCTCGACTTTCTCTGGACTTTTCGGCGATTTTCGTACTACCCGACAAAAATGGACTGAAATCCGTATTTTCGAACAAGACGATGGCTTGTGTTTGAAATCAGACGCGGAACCCGAAACACAGTTATAAATATAGGAGAAGATTGCTATAAGAGTCTCCTGGTCCTCAATTTCATTTGGATATTTCAGGAGATTTTTGTACCACCCGACTAAAATAGATCGAAATTCGTATTTTCGAATAAGATGATGGCTAGTGTTTGAAATCTGATGCGAAAACCAAAACACAGTTATAAATTTAGTAGAAGAATGCTATAAGGGACTCTCGGTCCTCGATTTCATCTGAACTTTTCGGGCGAGTTTCTTACCTCTCGACAAAAGTGGACCAAAATCTGTATTTTCAATCCAAACGATGGCTAGTGATTGAAATATGACGCGGAACCTGAAACAGTATTATATATTTAGGAGAAGAATGTTAAAAGGATCTCTCGGTCCTCGATTTCAGCTAGACTATTCAGGAGATTTTCGTACCACCCGACAAAAATGGATTGAAATCCATTTTTTCGAACTAGACGATGGTTAGGTTTTTAAATTGACGTGGAATCCAAAATACAGTTATAAATTTAGGAGAAGAATGCAATAAGGTTTTCCCGGTCCTCGATTTCATTTGGTCTTTTCAGGAGATTTTCGTACCACCAGACCAAAATTGACCGAAATCTGTATTTTCAGACCAAACGATGGCTTGTATTAGAAAGATGACGCTGAACCCGAAACTAAGTTTTCAATTTTGGAGAAGAATGCTATAATGGTATCCCGGTCTTCGATTTCATCTTGACTTCTCGGGCAATTTTCGTTCCACCCGACTAAAATGGTATAACAGTTTCTTGGTCCTCGATTTCATCTGGACCTTTCGGGCGATTTTCGTACCCCTCGACAAAAATGGACCAATATCTATATTTTCTGACCAGACGATGGCGAATGTTTGAAATCTGACGTGGAACCTGAAACACTTTTATACATTTAGGAGAAGAATGCTATAAGGGTCTCCCGGTCCTCGATTTCATCTGGACTTTTCAAGAGATTTTTGTACCACACGACAAAAATGGACCGAAATCCGTATTTTTGAACAAGACGATGGGTAGTGTTTGAAATCTGACATAGAACCCACAACACAATTATAAATTTAGAAGAAGAATGCTATAACGGTCTCTTGGTCCTCGAATTCATCTAGACTTTTCAGGCAATTTTTGTACCCCTCGACAAAAATGGACTAAAATATGTATTTTCGAACCAGAGTATGGCTAGTTTTTTAAATCTAGCGCAGAACTCGAAACAGAGTTATAGATTTTGGAGAAGAACGCTACAAGGGTCTCCAAATCCTCGATTTCATGTGCAATTTTCAGGCGATTTTTATACGAACCAAATAAAATGATATAAGGGTTTCCCGGTCCTAGATTTCATCTGGACCTTTCGGGCGACATTCGTACCACTCAACTAAAATGAACCAAAATCCGTATTTTTGAACAAGACGATTGTTAGATTTTGAAATCTGAGGCGGAACCCGAAACTCACTTATAAATTTAAGAGAAGAATGCTATAAGGGTCTCCTGGTCCTCGATTTCATTGGTCATTTCGGGTGATTTTCGTACCACACGACTAATTCGTATTTTCGAACAAAACGATGGTTAGTGTTTGAAATCTGTCGCGGAAACGGAAACACAATTATAAATTTTGGAGAATAATGCTATAAGGGTCTCTCGGTCCTCGATTTCATCTGGACTTTTCGGGCGATTTTCGTAACCCTCGAGAGCTAGTGTTTAAAATCTGGCGTGGAGCTCGGATAACAGTAATAATTTTTTTAGAAGAATGGTATAACGGTTTCCCGGTCCTCGAATTCATCTGGTGTTTTCGGGCGATTTTCGTACCACCTTACTAAAACAGACCTAAATTCGTATTTCCGAACAAGACTATGGTTAGTGTTTGAAATCTGACTTGTAACTTGAAACAAAGTTATCATTTTAGAAGAAGAATGTTGTAAGGGTGTCCCGGTCCACGATTTCATTTGGACTTTTTAAGAAAATTTCGTACCACCCAACAAAAATGAACCGAAATTCGTATTTTCAGACCACACGATGGCTAGTGTTTAAAATTTGAGGCAGAGCCAGAAAAATTGTTATAAATTTTGGAGAAGAATGCTATAAGGGTCTCCTGGTCCTCGATTTCATCTGGAATTTTTCGGCAATTTTCGTACCACCCAACTAAAACGGACCGAAATTTGTATCTTCAAACAAAACCATGGTTAGTGTTTGAAATCTGGCGCAGAACGTGAAACAATATTATAAATTTTGGAGAAGAATGGTATAAGAGTCTCCAGGTCCTCGATTTCATCTGGATTTTTTGGATGATTTCGTACCATCCGACTAAAATGGACCAACATGATATAAGGGACTCTCGGTCTTCGATTTCATCTGGATTTTTCGGGCGATTTTCGTACCCCTTGACAAAAAAGGACCAAAATCAGTATTTTCATACCAGAAGATGGCTAGAGTTTGAGATATGCCGCAGAACGCGAAACACTGTTATAAATTTTGGAGGAGACTGCTATAAGGGTCTCCCGGTACTCTATTTCATCTAGAATTTTTGGGCAATTTTTGTACCACCCAATAAAAATGGACCAAAGTCCGTAGTTTCGGACCAAACGATGGTTAGTGTTTGAAATATAAGATGCAGAACCCAAAACACATTTATAAATATAGAAGAAGAATGCTATCAGGGTCTCCGTGTCCTCGATTTCATCTAGACTTTTCAGGCGATTTTTGTATCACCCGACAAAAATCGATCGATGGCTAGTGTTTGAATTCTGATGCGGAACCCGAAACATAATTATAAATTTTGGAGAAGAATGCTATAAGGGTTTCCTGGTCCTCTATTTGATCTAGTCTTTTCGAGGGATTTTTGTACCACCCGACAAAAATAGACCGAAAATCGTATTTTCGGACTAGACGATGGCTAATGTTTGAAATCTGGCGTGGAACCCGTAACACAATTATAAATTTTGGACATGAATGCTATAATGGAGTCCTGGTCCTCGATTTCATATGTATTTTTCGGGAGATTTTCGTACCTCTCGACTAAAATGGGCGATTTTCGTACCTCTCTGACGCGGAAACCAAAACATAGTTATAAATTTAGAAGAAGAATTTTGTAAGGGCCATTTGGTCCCCGATTTCATATGGACTTCTCAGGCGATTTTCGTACCCATCGATGATAATGGACCAATGTTTGAAATCAGACGCGGAACCAGAAACATAGTTATAAATTATGTAGAAGAAGGCTATAATAAGAGTCTTCTAGTCCTTGATTTCATATGGACTTTTTGGGCAATTTTCGAACCCCTCGACAAAACTGGACCAAAATCAGTATTTTTAAACTAGACGATGGCTAGTGTTTGAAATCTGGCGCAGAACCAGAAACACAGTTATAAATTTAGGTGAAGAATTCTATAAGGTTCTCCCGATCCTCGATTTCATCCGGACTTTTCGGGCGATTATAGTACCACCAGACAAAAATGGACCAAAGTCTGTAGTTTCAGACAAAACGATGGTTAGTGTTTGAAACCGGACGTAGAACCCGAAACAGAGTTATAAATTTAGGCCAAGAATGTTATAAGGGTCTTCTGGTCCTCGATTTCATCTACACTTTTCGGGAGATTTTTGTATGACCCGACAAAAATGGACCGAAATCCGTGTTTTCTTACAGACGATGGCTAGTGTTTGAAATCTGGCACGGAACCTGAAACACAATTATAAATTTTGGAGAAGAATGTTATAATGATCTCCCGGTCCGCGATTTTTCGGATGATTTTCGTACCACCCAACTAAAATGGATCGAAATCCGTATTTTCGAACAAGACGATGGCTAGTGTTTCAAATCTAACGCGGAACCTGAAACACAGTTATAAATCTCCCGGTCCTCGATTTCATTTTGACTTTTCGGGCAACTTTCGTACCCATCGACGATAATGGACCAACATCTGTATTTTCGGACTAGACGATGGCTAGTGCTTGAAATCTGGCGCGGAACCCGGAACAAAGTAATAAATTTTGGGGAAGAATGCTATAGTGGTCTCCTGGTTCTCAATTTCATTTGGACTTTTTGGGGCGACTTCGTACACCTCGACAAAAATGGACCAACATCTGTATTTTCAGGCAATTTTCGTACCTCCCGACAAAAATGGACCGAAATCAGGTGGTATGAAAATCCCCTATTTCATCTAGAATTTTCAGGCTATTTTCGAATCACCCGACAAAAATGGAATGAAAATCGTATTTTTAGACCAAATGATGGCTAATGTTCAAAATATGACTCGAAACACAATTATAAATTTAAGAGAACCTAAAAGAGTCGTGGTAACATATTTTTAGCCACAATTATTTTACAGTTAGCCATGGCTAAGATCGTATTAAATGATAAAATGAACAAATATAATGAAATATAGTTGTCAAATAAAGATGTAATTATTACTTTATTTGAAAATAATATTTTATTATATTTTATTCTAATCTTCTTTATTAAATGTTATTATTATCTTCGTTTTGTAATTGTGTACTTAATAACAAAGATAAAATTCATATAAGCCACACCTAAAAGAGTCGTGGTAACATATTTTTAGCCACAATTATTTTACAGTTAGCCATGGCTAAGATCGTATTAAATGATAAAATGAACAAATATAATGAAATATAGTTGTCAAATAAAGATGTAATTATTACTTTATTTGAAAATAATATTTTATTATATTTTATTTTAATCTTCTTTATTAAATGTTATTATTATCTTCGTTTTGTAATTGTGTACTTAATAACAAAGATAAAATTCATATAAGCCACACCTAAAAGAGTCGTGGTAACATATTTTTAGCCACAATTATTTTACAGTTAGCCATGGCTAAGATCGTATTAAATGATAAAATGAACAAATATTTTGTTTTTGCATTTGCTACGTGTCAACCGTGGCTAAATGTTTTTTTTTTTAATATCAATTGCAGGTTTGTTCCTGTTTTTGTCATACCTTTCTAACAATAGAGTCAAACCAAACATTGTAATATCAGGAAGACATCATTAACCAATATAGCAAAAATAACTAATTAACATTCTAAAACCATCATTAATATAAAAGTATAAAATAGTTTATACCAACAAAAACAACTAATTAACATTCTAAAACTTTGATCAAAGTAGTCAAACATTCTAAAATCTTATACATAAACTAATAAAACATACAAAAAAATTTGACGACATCAAAATAGTCTAGAGCAAAACCAAAAGAATCCACTAAACATCCATTCCTTCCATTTGCAATCCGAATAGCAACATATTTCTTCCATTTGTAGTCCAAAAATCAAGATGACCATTACTCGGTAATTATCAGAATCAGAACCTGTCAATTCAAAGCATAAAATAAATATTTTGTTTACTAACTAATACTAATGAGTGAGTATCATTTTAATAATATCAATCACTATGTCAACAAATAGAACATGATATTTGCTAGTGACTTAAAGTATAGATCTAAGTGCAAAAACTCTTATTAACTTCAATTTCTATATATTATAAGAAATTATATTAC
>NC_021164.2:11664623-11671355 GCF_000331145.2 Cicer arietinum | reverse complement strand
AATTTTGTTATATGTTATTATTATTTTCGTTATTTAGTACAACTACAAAATGAAGATAATAATAGCATATAATAAAACAGAGTTGTCAAATAAATATGTAATTTATTTGACAACTCTAATGTTATAATTAAAAAGCATTCTTTTCCTAAATTTATAATTGTGTTTCGGGTCATATTTTGAACATTAGCCATCATTTGGTCTAAAAATACGAATTTCGTTCCATTTTTGTCAAGTGGTACAAAAATTGCTTGAAAAGTCTAGATGAAATAAGGGATTTTAGTACCACCCGATTTCGGTCCATTTTTATCGGGTGGTACGAAAATCGCCTAAAAAGTCCCGATGAAATCGAGGACTGAGAGACTCTTATAACATTCTTCTCTAAAATTTATAACTACGTTTCAGGTTCTGCGCCAGATTTCAAACACTAGTCATCGTCTGGTCCGAAAATACGGATGTTGGTCCATTTTTGTCGAGGGGTACGAAGTTGCCCGAAGAGTCCAAATGAAATCGAGGACCGTGAGACCATTATAGCATTCTTTTCCAGAATTTGTAACTTTGTTTGTGTTTTGTGCCAGATTTCAAACACTAGCCATCGTCTAGTCCGAAAACACAGATGCTGATCCATTATCGTCGATAGGTACAAAAGTCGCTCGAAAAGTACAAATGCAATCCAGGACTGGTAGACCATTATAGAATTCTTGTTATAAATTTATAACTGTGTTTTAGGTTCCACGTTAGATTTTAAACACTAGCCATCGTCTTGTTCGAAAATTGGATTTTGGTCCATTTTAGTCGGGTGGTACGAAAGTCGCCCGAAAGGACCAGATGTAATCGAGGACCGGGAGACCATTATAGCATTCTTCTCAAAATTTATAGGTTTGTTTTGGGTTCTACGCCATATTTCAAACACTAGCCATCATCTGGTAAAAAATACGGATTTTGGTCCATTTTTGTCGCATGGTACAAAAATCGCCCAAAAAGTCTTGATGAAATCGAGGACAATGAGACCTTTATAGCATTCTTCTCCTAAATTTATAATTCTATTTCGGGTTCTGCGTCAGATTTCAAATGCTAACCATCGTTTGGTATGAAACTACAGACTTTGGTCCATTTTTGTTGGGTCGTCCTAAAATCGCCTGAAAAGTCCAGATGAAATCGAGGACCAGGATACCCTTATAGCATCCTTCTCCAAAATTTATAACTTTGTTTCGGGTTCCGCTCCAGACTTCAAACACTAGCCATCGTCTAGTCTGAAAATACAAAATTTGGTCCATTATCATCGATGGGTACGAAAATCGCCTGAAAAGTCCAGATGAAATCGGGGACCAAATGACCCTTATAGAATTCTTCTTCTAAATTTATAACTATGTTTCGGGTTCCGCGTTAGATTTCAAACACTAGCCATCGTCTTGTTCTAAAATATGAATTTCGGTCAATATTAGTCGGGTGGTACAAAAATCGCCCGAAATGTCAATATGAAATCGAGGACCAGGAGACCCTTATAGCATTCTTCTCCAAAATTTATAACTTTGTTTTGGGTTCCGTACCAGATTTCAAACATTAGCCATCATTTGGTTCGAAAATACGATTTTCGGTCTATTTTTGTCGGGTGGTACAAAAATCGCATGAAAAGACCAGATGAAATCGAAGACCAGGAAACCCTTATAGCATTCGTCTCCGAAGTTTAAAATTGTGTTTCGGGTTCCGCATCAGAATTCAAACACTAGCCATCATCTTGTATGAAAATATGGATTTCAGTCAATTTTTGTCGTGTGATACAAAATACGCTCGAAAAGTTTAGATGAAAACGAGGACCAGGAGACCCTTGTAGCATTCTTCTCCTAAATTTATAATTGTGTTTCGGGTTCTGCGTCTTATATTTCAAATACTAACCATCGTTTGGTCTGAAACTACGAACTTTGGTCCCTTATCTTGGGTGGTACGAAAATCACTCAAAAAGTCCAGATGAAATCGAGTACTAGGAGACCCTTATAGCATTCTCCACTAAAATTTATAACTATGTTTCAGGTTTCGCGCCAGATCTCAAACACTAACCATCGTCTGGTCCGAAAATACCGATTTTGGTCCATTTTTGTCGAGGGGTACGAAAATCGCCCGAAAAGACTAGATGAAATCGAGGACCGAGAGACCCTTATATCATTCTTCTTTTAAATTTATAATTTTCTTTCGGGTTCCGCGTCAGATTTCAAACACTAGCCATCGTCTTGTACAAAAATACCCCAAAAAGTCTAGATGCAATCGAAGACCAAGAGACTCTTGTAGCATTCTCCTAGATTTATATATGTGATTCGGGTTCCGGTCCTCGATTTCATCTGGACTTTTCGGGTGATTTTCATACAATCCATCTAAAATGGACCAATATTCGTATTTTCGAACAAGACAATTGTTAGTGTTTGAAATTTTACGTGAACCCGAAACAGAGTTATAAATTTAGAAGAAGGATGCTATAAGGGTCTCTCGGACCAGACGATTTCATCAGGACTTTTTGGGCAATTTTCGTACCCCTCGACAAAAATGGACCAATGTCTGCATTTACGGCCTTGATGATAGCTAGTGTTTGAAATCTGCCGCGGAACCCGAAACACAGTTATAAATGTTGGATAAGAATGCTATAAGGGTTTCCTTGTCCTCAATTTCATCTGGACGTTTCGGGGGATTTTCATACCACCCGACAAAAATGGACAGAAATCTGTATTTCCAGAATAGACGAGGCCTACTATTTGAAATTTGACACGGAACCCAAAACACAATTATAAATTTTGGAGAAGAATGCAATAAGGGACTCCCGGTCCTTGTTTTGACACAGAACCTGGACAAAAATCAACCAAAATCTATATTTCGGTACCAGAATCCGAAACATTGTTATATATTTAGGAGAAGAACGTTATAAGGGTCTCCCGATGCTCGATACCATCTGGTATTTTCGGGTGATTTTCGTACCACCCGACTAAAATGGACCGAAATTCGTATTTTTGAACAAAACAATGGCTATTGTTGAAATCCCACACGGCACTCGGAACACGGTTATAAAATTAGGAGAAGAATGCTATAAGGGTCTCTCGGTCCTTGATTTCATCTGGACTTTGCATACGATTTTCTTACCCCTCGACAAAAAAGGACCAAAACCTATATTTTTGGACTAGACGACGACAAGTGTTTGAAATCAGGCGCGGAACCTAAAAACTAGTAATAAATTTTGGAGAAGAATGCTATTAGGGTCTCCCAGTCCTCGGTTTTATCCGGACTTTACGGGTGATTTTCGTACCACTCGACAAAAAATTGACGGAAATCCGTATTTTCAAACAATATGATTGCTTGTGTTTGAAACCTGACGCGGAACCTGAAACAAAGTTATAAATTTAGGAGAAGAATGCTATAAGGGTCTCCCGGTCCTCGATTTCATCTAAGCTTTTCGGGCGCGGAACTCGATATATAGTTATAAAATTTCGAGAAGAATGCTATAAGGGTCTCCTAGTCCTAGATTTTATCTAGACTTTTCGGGCGACTTTCGTACCACCCGACTAAAATGGACCGAAATCCGTATTTTTGAACAAGACGATTGTTAGTGTTTGAATTCTTACTCAGAACCCGAAATACAATTATAAATTTAGAAGAATAAATCTATAAGGATCTCTCGGTCCTCGATTTCATTTGGACTTTTTGGGCGATTTTCGTACTTCCCGACTAAAATGTACCTAAATCCGTATTTTTGAACAAGACGATGGCTAGTTTTTAAAATCTGACGCAGAACCTGAAACACAATTATAAATTTAGAAGAAGAATCCTATCAGGCTAGTGTTTGAAATATGACGCAGAAACCGAAGCACAGTTATATATTTTGGAGAAGAATGCTACTAGGTTTTCCCAGTCATCGATTTCATCTGGACTTTTCAGGCGATTTTTGTACAATCGACAATAAAGGACCGAAATCCATATTTTTGAAAATGGCTATGGCTAGTGTTTGAAATATGATGCGCAACCTAAAACATAGTTATAAATTTTGGAGAAGAATGATATAAGGGTCTCTGGTCCTAGATTTCATTTGGCCTTTTGGGAGATTTTCGTAACACCTGACTAAAATGGATCGAAATTCGTATTTTCGAACAAAACTATGGTTAGTGTTTGAAAACGGACGCGGAATCCGAAACATAATTATAAGTTTAGAAGAAGAATGCTATAAGGGTCTCCAGATCTTCGATTTCATCTGGACTTTTCGGGCGATTTTTATACCATCCGACAAAAATGGACCAAAGTTCATATTTTTGAACTCAATGATGGCCAGTGTTTGTAATCTGACACGAAGCCTGAAGTAATTTATAAATTTAGAAGAAGAATGCTATAATGGTCTCCCAGTCCTCGATTTATTCTGGACTTTTTGGGCGATTTTCGTACCACCCAACAAAGACGGACCGAATTTCGTATTTTCGGACCGGACGATGGCTAGTGTTTAAAATCAGGCGTGGAGCCCAAAATACAGTTATAAATTTTGGAGAAGAATGCTATAAGGGTCTCCTGGTTAGTGTTTGAAATCTGCCGCCGAACCTGAAACACAATTATAAATTTAATAGAAGAATGCTATAAAGGTCTCCTAGTCCTCGATTTCATCTGGACTTTTTGGATGATTTTCGTACCACCCTACTAAAATGGACCAAAATCTGTATTTTCGAACAAAAAAAGGATTAATGCTTGAAATATGACACGGAACCTGTAACACATTTATAACTTTTGGAGAAGAATGCTATAAGGGTCTCGCGGTCCTCGATTTTATTAAGACTTTTCAGAAGATTTTTGTAACCCTCGACTAAAAAAGACCGAAATCTGTATTTTCAAAACAGACGAGGGGTAGTGTTGTAAATCTGACACGGAACCCGAAACCCAAGTATCAATTTTGGAGAAGAATGCTATAAGGGTCTCCCGGTCCTCGATTTCATCTGCACTTTTCGGGTGATTTTCGTACCCATCGACAAAAATATGCCAAAATATGTATTTTTGGACAAGAAGATGGCTAGTGTTTGAATTTTGTCTCGGAACCCGAACCACATATATAAATTTTGGAGAAGAATGACATAAGGGTCTCCCACTCCTCGATTTCATTTGGACTTTTCTGGCGATTTTTGTACCACCCGACTAAAACGGACCGAAATTTGTATCTTCAAACAAAACAATGGTTAGTGTTTGAAATCTAGCGTGGAACCCGATACACAATTATAAATTTTGGAGAAGTATGCTATAAGGGTCTCCATGTCGATTTTTGTAACTCCCGACTAAAATGGACAAATATCTGTATTTTCGAACAAAACGACGGTTTGTGTTTGGAATCTAACACAAAACCAATACAAAGTTATAAATTTGGGAGAAGAAGGCTATAAGGGTCTTCGTACTCATGAAAAAAAATGGACCGAAATATGTATTTTCTAACAAGCAATGGATATTGTTTGAAATCTGACGCAGAACCCGAATCACATTTATAAATATAGGAGAAGAATGCCATAAGAGTCTCCTGGTCCTCGATTTCATCCAGACTTTTTAGGGTATTTTCGAACAAAACAACGGTTTGTGTTTGGAATCTAACCCAAAACCAATACAAAGTTATAAATTTGGGATTAGAAGGCTATAAGGGTCTCTCGTACACATGAAAAAAATGGACCGAAATATGTATTTTCGAACAAGCAATGGATATTGTTTGAAATCTGACGCAGAACCCGAATAACATTTATAAATATAGGAGAAGAATGCTATAGGAGTATCCTAGTCCTCGATTTCATCTAGACTTTTTGGGGTATTTTCGTACACGACGATGGTCTCGAGGTCCTCAATATCATTTGGACTTTTCAGGCGATTTTCGTAACCCTCAACAAAAATGGACCAACATATGTATTCTCGGTCCTCAATTTCATCTACATTTTTCGGGATATTTTTGTATAACCCGAGAAAAATCGATCGAAACACAATTATAATTTTTGGAGAAGAATGCTATAAGGGTTTCCTGGTCCTCGATTTACTCTGGTCGTTTCGAGAGATTTTCGTACCACACGACTAAAATGGACCAAAATTCGTATTTTCGAAATAAACGATGGGTAGTGTTTGAAATCTGTCACGAAAATCGAAACACAATTATAAATTTTGGAGAAGAATGTTATAAAGGTCTCCCGGTCCTCGATTTCATCTGGACTTTTTGGATGATTTTCGTACCACCCTACTAAAATAAACCAAAATCTTTATTTTCGAACAAAGCGTTGATTAGTGTTTTAAATTTTCACGGAACCCGAAACACAGTTATAAATTTAGAAGAAGAATGCTATATGGGTCTCTCGGTCCTCGATTTCATCGGGACTTTTTGGGAGATTTTCGTAACACCCAACAAAAATAAACAGAAATTCGTATTTTTGGACGAGACGATGGCTAGTGTTTAAAATCTGGGGTAGATTCCGATAAACAGTGATAAATTTTGGAGAAGAATGCTATAAGGGTCTCCTGGTCGTCGATTTCATCTAGATTTTTTTGGCGATTTTCGTACCACCCAACTAAAACGGACCGAAATTCGTATCTTCAAACAAAACGATGTTTAATGTTTGAAATCTGGTGCGGAACCCTAAACACAATTATAAATTTTGGAGAAGAATGTTATAAGGGTCTCCAGATCCTCGATTTCATTTAGATTTTTTTGACGATTTTCGTACCACCCGACAAAAATGGACCAAAATCTGTATT
>NC_021164.2:11658724-11663910 GCF_000331145.2 Cicer arietinum | reverse complement strand
ATTTTCGAACAAGCAATGGATACTGTTTGAAATCTGACGTAGAACCCGAATCACATTTATAAATATAGGAGAAGAATGCTATAGGAGTCTCCTGGTCCTCGATTTCATCTAGACTTTTTGGGGTATTTTCGTACACGACGATGGTCTCGAGGTCCTCAATCTCATTTGGACTTTTCGGGCGATTTTCGTAACCCTCGACAAAAATGGACCAATATATGTATTTTCGGACTAGACGATGGCTTGTGTTTGAAATCTGGCGCAGAACCCGAAACATAGTTATAAATTTTAGAGAATAATGCTATAAGGGTCTCTCGGTCTTCGATTTCATTGGGACTTTTCGAGCGATTTTCGTACCACCCGACTAAAATGGACCGAAATCCGTATTTTCGAACAAGACGATGGCTATTGTTTGAAATCTGACGCGAAAACCGAAAAAAAACTTATGAATTTACAAGAAGAATTATATAAAGGATACACGGTCCTCGATTTCATCTCGATTTTTTGGGCGATTTTCGTACCCCTCGACAAAAAGGACCAAAATCAGTATTTTCATACCAGACGATGGCTAGTGTTGGAGAACTGGCGCAGAACCTGAAACACATTTATAAATTTTGGAGAAGAATGCTATAAGGGTTTGCCGCTACTCGATTTAATCTGGCATTTTTGGGCAATTTTGGTACCACCCAACAAAAATGAACCAAAGTCCGTAGTTTCGGATCAAATGATGGCTAGTGTATGAAATATAAGACTCAGAACCCGAAGAATGCTATAAGGGTCTCCTGGTCCTCAATTTCATCTACATTTTTCGGGCGATTTTTGTATAACCCGACAAAAATCGACCGAAACACAATTATAAATTTTGGAGAAGAATGCTATAAGGGTTTCCTGGTCCTCGATTTACTCTGGTCTTTTCGAGAGATTTTGGTACCACACGACTAAAATGGACCAAAATTCGTATTTTTGAAATAAACAATGGGTAGTGTTTGAAATCCGTCACGAAAATCGAAACACAATTATAAATTTTGGAGAAGAATGTTATAAAGGTCTCCCGTTCCTCGATTTCATCTGGACTTTTTGGATGATTTTCGTACCACCCTACTAAAATGAACCAAAATCTTTATTTTCAAACAAAACGATGATTAGTGTTTTAAATTTTCACGGAACCCGAAACACAGTTATAAATTTAGAAGAAGAATGCTATAAGGGTCTCTCGGTCCTCGATTTCATCTGGACTTTTCGGGCGATTTTCGTAACACCCAACAAAAATACATAGAAATTTGTATTTTTGGACGAGACGACGACTAGTGTTTAAAATCTGGGGTGGATTCAGATAAACAGTGATAAATTTTGGAGAAGAATGCTATAAGGGTCTCCTGGTAGTCGATTTCATCTGGACTTTTCTGGCAATTTTCGTACCACCCAACTAAAACGGACCGAAATTCGTATCTTCAAACAAAACGATGTTTAATGTTTGAAATCTGGTGCGGAACCCTAAACACAATTATAAATTTTGGAGAAGAATGTTATAAGGGTCTCCAGGTCCTCGATTTCATCTAGATTTTTTTGACGATTTTCGTACCACCCGACAAAAATGGACCAAAATCTGTATTTTCGAACAAAATGATGGTTTGTGTGTGGAATTTGACACGGAACTCGAAACACAGTTATAAATTTTGGAGAAGAATGATATAAAGGTCTCTCGTACACATGACAGTTATAAATTTTGGAGAGGAATGATATAAGAGTCTCCCAGTCCTCGATTTTATCTGGACTTTTTGGAGGATTTTCGTACCACCTTACTAAAATGGACCAAAATTCGTATTTTTGAACAATACTATGGTTAGTGTTTGAAATCAGGTATGGAACCCGAAACACAGTTATAAATTTTCGAGAAGAATGCTATAAGGGTCTCCTAGTCCTCAATTTCATCTAGCTTTTTGGGCGATTTTCGTACCACCCAACAAAAATGGACCAAAATTCTTATTTTCGGACTAGACGATGGCTTGTGTTTAAAATCGGACGCGTAACCTGAAACAAAATTATAAATTTAGAAGAAGAATGTTGTAAGGGTGTCCCAGTCCTCGATTTCATTTAGACTTTTTGGGCAATTTTTGTACCACCCAACAAAAATGAACCAAAATTCATATTTTCGGACCACACAATGGCTAGAGTTTAAAATCTAAGGCGGAGCCCAAAAACAGTTATAAAATTTGGAGAAGAATGCTGTAAGGGTCTCCTAGTGCTCGATTTCATCGTGACTTTTCCTGCGATTTTCGTACCACCCAACTAAAATTGACTGAAATTCGTATCTTCAAACAAAACGATGGTTAGCGCGTAACTCGAAACACAATTATAAATTTTGGAGAAGAATGCTATAAGGGTCTCCCGTTCCTCGATTTTATCTAGAATTTTTGGACGATTTTCGTACCACCCTACTAAAATGAACGAAAATATGTATTTTCGAACAAAATGATGGTTAGTGTTTGAAATCTGACACAGAACCCAGAACACAGTTATAAATTATGGAGAAAAATGCTATAAGGGTCTCTCGGTCCACGATTTCATCTGGACTTTTCAGGCGATTTTCGTACCATCCAACCAAAATGGACCGAAATCAGTATTTTCGGACCAGACAATGGTAGTGTTTGAATTATGATGCGTAACCCGAAACACAGTTAAGCTTTTTGGACAAGAATGATATAAGGGTCTCTCGGTCCTCGATTTCATCTGTACTTTACGAGCGATTTTCGTACCTTTCAACAAAATTGGACCGAAATTAGTATTTTCGAACAAGACGATGGCTAGTGTTTGACTTCTGAAGCAAAAACCAAAACACAGTTTTAAATTTTGGAGATGAATGCTGTAAGGGTCTCCTGGTCCTCAATTTCATCTGGACATTTCGGTTGATTTTCGTACCCAACCAGAAAAATATGCCAAAATCTGTATTTTCGAACCAGACGATGGTTAGTGATTGATATTTGAAGCAGAACCCAAAACACAATTATAAATTTTGAAGAGGAATGATATAAGAGTCACCCAGTCCTCGATAGTCCTCGATTTTATCTGGACTTTTCGGTGGATTTTCATACCACATGACTAATATAGACCAAAATTCGTATTTTTGAACAAAACGATGATTAGTGTTTGGAATCTGGCATGGAACCCGAAACAAAGTTATAGCATTCTACTTCAAAATTTGTAACTGTGTTTCGGGTTCTGAGCAAGATTTCAACCACTAACCATCGTTTTGTTCGAAAATACGAATTTCAGTCCTTTTTAGCCAGGTGGTACGAAAATCGACCGAAAAATCAAAGTGAAATCGAGGACTGGGAGACCCTTATATAATTCTTCTCCAAAATTTATAACTGCGGTTCGGGTTGCGCGTCAAAATTCAAAAACTACCCATCGTTTGGTCCGAAAATACAGATTTTGGCATATTTTTGTCGATGGATACGAAAATCAACCGAAAAGTCCAGACTAAATCGAGGACCGGGAGACCCTTTGTAGAATTCTTCTCCAAAATTTATAATTGTGTTTCGGGTTCCGGGTTAGATTTCCAACACTAGCCCTCGTCTTATTTGAAAATACAGATTTCAGTCCTTTTTTGTCGAGGGTTACGAAAATTCCCGAAAAGTCCAAATGAAATCGAGGACCGAGAGACCCTTATAGCATTCTTCTCCAAAATTGATAACTGTGTTCCAGGTTCTGTGTTAGATTTCAAACACTAACCATCGTTTTGTTCGAAAATACAGATTTTAGTTCATTTTAGTAGGGTGGTACGAAAATCGTCCAAAAATTCCAGATGAAATCGAGGACCGGAAGACCTTTATAACATTCTTCTCCAAAATTTATAATTGTGTTCCAGGTTCCATGACAGATTTCAATTACTAACCAATGTTTTGTTCAAAAATACGAATTTCGGTCCAAAAAGACCAAATGATATTGAGGACTAGAAGACCCTTATAGCATTCTTCTAAACAATTTATTACTGTTTTTTGGAATCCACACTCGATATTAAACACTGGCCATCGTCTGGTCCGAAAATACGAATTTCGGTCCATTTTTGTTGGGTGGTACGAAAATCTCCCTAAAAGTCTAGAAGAAATCGAGGATAGGGAGACCCTTATAGCATTCTTCTTCTAAATTTATAACTGTTTTTCAGGTGCCGCGTCAGATATCAGACACTAGCCATAATCTTGTTCGAAAATACGAATGTCGGTCTTTTTTTGTCGATGAAATCGATGACCAGGATACCCTAGTAGCATTCTTCTCCAAAATTTATAATTGTGCTTCGGGTTCTGCGTCATATTTCAAACACTAGCCATCGTTTGGTCCAAAAATGCGGATTTCGGTCCATTTTGGTCGGGTGGTAAGAAAATCCCACGAAAAGTCCAGATGAAATCGAGGACAAGGAGACCCTTACACCATTCTTCTCCTAAATTTATAACAGTGCTTCGGATTCCACTTCAGATTTCAAACACTAGCCATCATCTGGTCCGAATAATACATTTCATTCCATTTTTTTCGAGGGGTAAGAGAATCGCCCAAAAAGTGCAGATGAAATTGAGGACTTGGAGACCGTGATAGGATTCTTCTTATCAATTTATAACTCTGTTTCGGGTTCCGTGTCAGACTTCAAAAACTAGCCATTGTTTTGTTCAAATATAAGGATTTCGGTCAATTTTAGTCGGGTAGTACGAAAATCGCCCTAAAAGTCTAGATGAAATAGAGGACCGAGAGACCCTTATAAGATTCTTCATCTAAATTTATAACTGTGTATCGGGTTCCCCGTTAGAATACAATCATAAGCCATCGTCTTGTTGGAAAATACGGATTTCATCCCATTTTAGTCGGGTGGTACGAAAAACGCCCGAAAAGTCCAAATGAAATCGAGGACCTGGAGAACCTTGAAGCATTCTTCTCCTAAATATATAACAGTTTGACGGGTTCCGCGTCAGATATCAAACACTAGTCATCGATTGGTCCAAAAATACAAATTTTGGTTCATTTTTGTTGAGGGATACGAAAATCGCTTGAAAAGTCCAGATGAAATCTAGTACCAACAAACCCTTATAACATTCTTCTTCTAAATTTATGATTGTGTTTCGGGTTCCGCATCAGATTTCAAAAACTAACAATTGTCTTGTTCGACAATACGGATTTCGGTCCATTTTGGTCGGGTGGTA
>NC_021164.2:11654823-11658292 GCF_000331145.2 Cicer arietinum | reverse complement strand
GGGGTAAGAAAATCGCCTGAAAAGTCCAGATGAAATCGAGGATCGAGAGACCCTTATAGCATTCTTCTCCTAAATTTATAATTGTCTTTCGAGTTCCGTGTCGGATTTCAAACACTATCTATTATTATTTTTTAAAATATGAATTTCGGTCCATTTTAGTTGAGTGGTACGAAAATCACCCGGAAATACCAGATGAAATGGAGGACTTGGAGACCGTTATATAACAGTGTTTCGGATTCCGGGTCAGATTTCAAACACTAGCCATCGTCTGCTCCGAAAATATAGATTTTGGTCAATTTTTTTCGAGGGGTACGAAAAGTCTAAATGAAATCGACGATCGAGAGACCCTTATAGCATTCTTCTTCTAAATTTAATATTGTATTTCGGGTTCCATGTCAAATTTGACACACTAGCCGTCGTTTGGTCCGACAATACGGATTTCTATCCATTTTAATCTAGTGGTATAAAAATTGCCCGAAAAGTTCAGATGAAATCGAGGACCGGAAGACCTTTATTGAATTCTTCTCCTAAATTTATAAATGTGTTTCAGATTCCATATAATACCACTAGTTTTGATACAAAAGTCATGATAATATCTTCACAGAGTTTGATTTCAAACCCTAGCCATCGTCTTGTTCGAAAATCACCCGAAAAGTCCAGAAGAACTTGAGGATCGGGAAACCCTTATAGCATTCTTCTCCTAAATTTAGAACAGTATTTTAGGTTTCGCGTCAAATTTCAAAAACTTGCCATCTTCTGGTCCGAAAAACAGATTTCTGTCCATTTTTCTCGTGAGTTACGAAAATCTATCCAAAAGTCCAAATGAAATCGAGGACCGGGGAACCCTTATAGCATTCTTCTCTTTAATATATAACCGTGTTTCGGGTTCCTCGTCAGATTTCAAACACTAGCCATCGTCTGGTCCGAAAACACATATTTTGGTCAATTTTTGTCGAGGCGTACGAAACTCGCCCGAAAAGTCCAAATGTAGTCGAGGACCTAGAGAACCTTATAGCATTCATCTTCTAAATTTATAACTGTGTTTCGGGTTCCGCGTCACATTTCAAACACTAGCCATCGTCTTGTTCGAAAATACGGATTTCGGTCCAATTTAGTCGAGTGGTAAGAAAATCGCCCGAAATGTCTAGATGAAATCGAGGACTAGGAGACTCTTATAACATTCTTCTCCTAAAAAAATAATTGTGTTTCAAGTTACGCGTCATATTTCAAACACTATCCATCGTCTTGTTTGAAAATTCAGATTTCGGTCCATTTTTGTAGTGTGGTACAAAAATCTCCCGAAAATTCCAGATGAAACCGAGGACCGGGAGACCCTTATAACATTCTTCTCCTAAATATATAACAGGGTTTCGGGTTCCGCGTCAGATTTCAAACACTAGCCATCGTCTTGTTCGAAAATATGTATATCGGACCGTTTTAGTCGGGTGGCACGAAAATTTCCCGAAATGTGCAGATGAAATCGAGGACCAGAAGACTCTTATAACATTTTTCTCCTAAATTTATAATTGTGTTTTCGGTTCTGCGTCAAATTTCAAACACTAGCCCTCGTCTGACCCGAAAATTGCCTGAAATATGTAGATGAAATCGAGAATCGAGATACCCTTACAGCATTCTTCTCTTAAATATGTAACAGTGTTTCGCGTTATGCGTCAGATTTCACACACTATACATCGTCTTGTTCGAAAATATGGATTTCGGTCCTTTTTTGTCGTGTGGTACGAAAATAGCCCGAAAAGGGTGGTACGAAAATCGCCTGAAATGTCCGAATGAAATCGAGGATTGAGAGTCCCTTATAGCATTCTTCTTCTAAATTTATAACTGTGTTTCGAGTTCTGCGTCAGATTTGAAATAATAGCCATCATCTTGTTCGAAAATACAGATTTCTGTCAATTTTAGTTGGGTGGTACGAAAATCGCCTGAAATGTCCGAATGAAATCGAGGATTGAGAGTCCCTTATAGCATTCTTCTTCTAAATTTACGACTGTATTTCGATTTCGGCGTCAGATTTCAAACACTAGCCATCGTCTTGTTCGAAAATACATATTTCGGTCAATTTTAGTCGGGTGGTACGAAAATCGCCTAAAATGTCCGAATGAAATGGGGGATTGAGAGTCCCTTATAGCATTCTTCTTCTAAATTTATAACTGTGTTTCGAGTTCTGCGTCAGATTTTAAATACTAGCCATCATCTTGTTCAAAAATACGGATATCGGTCCATTTTAGTAGGGTGGTACCAAAATCTCCCGAAATCTCCAGATGAAATCGAGGACCAGGAGACTCTTATTGCATTCTTCTACTAAGTTTATAAATGTATTTCGAGTTCCGCATCAGATTTTAAATACTGGCCATCATCTTATTCGAAAATACGGATATCGGTCCATTTTAATCGGGTGGTACGAAAATCTCCCGAAATGTCTAGATGAAATCTCGGACCAATAGACTCTTATTGCATACTTCTCCTAAATATATAACTTTGCTTCGGGTTCCGCGTCACATTTCTAATACAAGCTATCGTCTTGTCCGAAAATACATATTTCGTTCCATTTTTATTGAGTAGTACGAAAATCGCCCGAAAAGTCCAAATGAAATTAAGGACCAGGAATCCCTTATTTCATTATTCTCCTAAATTTAAAACAGTATTTCGGGTTCCGCATCAGATTTAAAAAACTTACCATAGTCTGGTTCGAAAAAACGGATTTCGGTCCAATTTTGTCGGGTGGTACGAATATCGCCCGAATAGTCAAGATGAAATCGAGGTCTAAGAGACCCTTTTAATATTCTTCTCATAAATATATAATAGTGTTTCGGGTTCCACGTCAGATTTCAAACACTAACCATCATCTAGTTTGAAAATACATATTTTGGTCCATTTTTGTCGAGGGGTACGAAACTCGCCCGAAATGTCCATACAAAATCGAGGACAAGGATACTCTTATAGCATTCTTCTCCTAAATTTATAACAGTGTTTCAGGTTCTGCGTCAGATTTCAAACAGTATCCATCGTCTTGTTCGAAAATACGGATTTCGGTCCATTTATGTCGGTTTGTACGAAAATTTCCCGAATAGTCCAGATGAAATTGAGGACCAGGAAACTCATATAGAATTCTTCTCATAAATATATAACCATGTTTCGGGTTCAGCATCAGATTTCAAACACTAGCCATCGTCTTGTTTGAAAATACCAATTTTAGTCCATTTTTGTCGAGTAGTACGAAAATTGCCGAAAAGTCCAGATGAAAATCGAGGACCGAGATACCCTTATAGCATTCTTCTCCTAAATTTACATCTGGGTACCGAGTTCCGTGTCGGATTTCAAACACTAGCCGTCGTCTAGTCGAAAAATACGGATTTAGATCCATTTTACAAGGGTGGTACCAAAATCGCCGGAAAAGTCCAGATGAAATCGAGGACCAATAAACCCTTATAGCATTCTTCTTCTAAATTTATAA
>NC_021164.2:11638927-11654758 GCF_000331145.2 Cicer arietinum | reverse complement strand
GGATTTCAGTCCATTTTAGTCGGGTGGTACAAAAATCGCCCGAAAATGTCTACATGAAATCGAGGACTAGGAGACTCTAATAGCATTCTTCTCCTAAATTTATAATTGTGGTTCGGGTTCCGCGTCAGTTTTCAAACACTATCCATTGTCTTGTTCGAAAATACATATTTCGGTCCATTATTGTCGGGTGGTACGAAAATGGCCCCAAAAGTCCATATGAAATCGAGGACCGAGAGACCCTTATAGCATTCTTCTTCTAAATTTATAACTGTGTTTCGATTTCATATGGACTTTTGGGGCCATTTTCGTACCACCCGACAATAATGGACCGAAATATGTATTTTCGAACAAGACAATGGATAGTGTTTGAAAACTGACGCGGAACCCGAACCACAATTATAAATTTAGGAGAAGAATGCTATTAGAGTCTCCTGGTCCTCGTTTTCATCTAGACATTTTCGGGCTATTTTTGTACCACCCGACAAAAATGGACCGAAATCTGTATTTTCAACAAGACGGTGGATAATGTTTAAAGTCTGACGCGGAACCAGTAAAACAGTTATAAATTTAGGTGAAAAATGCTATAAGAGTCTCCTAGTCCTCGATTTCATATGGACTTTGCGGGCGATTTTTAACCACCTGATTAAAATGGATCGAAATCCATATTTTCGAACAAAATGATGGCTAGGGTTTGAAATCTGACGCAAAAACCGAAACACATTTATAAATTTAGAAGAAGAATGCAATAAGGGATTCTCGGTCCTTGATTTCATCTGAACTTTTCAGGAGAGTTTCGTACCCCTCGACAAAAATGGACCAAAATCAGTATTTTCGAACCAGGCGATGGCTAGTGTTTGAAATACGATGCGAAACCTTAAACATTAGTATATATTTAGGAGAAGAATGCCAAATGGGTCTCTCAGTCCTCGATTTCATCTGGAATTTTCGGGCGATTTTCGTACCATCCGCAAAAATGGACCCAAATACATTTTTCGAACAATAAGATGGATAGTGTTTGAAAACTGACACAAAACCCGAAACATAGTTATAAATTTAGGAGAAGAATGCTATTAGAGTCTCCTAGTCCTCGATTTCATCAAGACATTCCGGGTGATTTTTAACCACCTGATTAAAATGGATCGAACTGCATATTTTCAAACAAGATGATGGCTAGGGTTTGAAACCTGACGCGGAAACCAAAACACAGTTATAAATTTAGAAGAAGAATGCTCTAAGGGACTCTCGGTCCTTGATTTCGTCTGAAATTTTGAGGCGAGTTTCGTACCCCTCGACCAAAATGGACCAAAATCTGTATTTTTAAACCAGACGATGGCTAGTCTTTGAAATATGACGCGAAACCATAAACACTAGTATATATTTAGGAGAAGAATGTCAGAAGGGTCTCTCGGTCCTCGATTCCATCTGGACTTTTCGGGCGATTTTCGTACCATCTCAAAAAAATGGACCCAAACCCGTTTTTCAAAGAAGAAGATGGATAGTGTTTGAAAACTGACATGGAACCCGAAACACATTTCTAAATTGATGAGAGGAATGCTATACGAGTCTCCAGGTCCTCGATTTCTTCTGGACATTTCGAGCTATTTTCGTACCACCCGACTAAAATGGATCGAAACAAGTATTTTTGAACAAGAAGATGGCTATTTTAGAAATCTGACGCAGAAACCGAAACACAGTTATAAATTTAGAACAAGAATTCTATAAGGGACTCTCGGTCCTTGATTTCATCTGGACTTTTCGCAAGAGTTTTGTAACATTCGACAAAAATGGGAAAAAATCTGTCTTTTTGGACTAAACGATGGCAAGTGGTTGAAATTTGACCCAGTATGCGGGTTTTTTAAACAAAATGATGGCTAGTGTTCGAAAACTGAGGCGGAACCCGAAACATAGTTAAAATTTAGAAGAAGAATGCTATAAGGGTCTCTTGGTCAACGATTTCATCAGGACTTTTCGGGAGATTTCCGTATACCTCTACACAAATGGACCAAAATTTGTATTTTCGGACCATACGATGGCTAGTGTTTGAAATCTGATGCTGAACCTGAAACACTGTTATATATTTAAGAGTAGAATTCTGTAATGGTCTCCTGGTCCTCGATTTCATCTCGACTATTCAGGTGATTTTCGTATCACCCGACAAAAAAGGACTGAAATCCGTATTTTTGAACAAGACGATCGATAGTGTTTGAAATCTGTAGCGGAACCCGAAAAACAGTTATAAATTTAGGAGAAGATTGCTATAAGAGTCTCATGGTCCTCCATTGCATCTGGACATTTTGTGTGATTTTTGTACCACCTGACTAAAATGGATCGAAAATCGTATTTTCAACTAAGATGATGGCTAGGGTTGGAAATTTGACGCAGAAACCGAAACACAATTATAAATTTAGAAGAATGTTATAAGGGACCCTCGGTCCTTGATTACATCTAGACTTTTTGGGCAATTTTCATACCCCTCGACAAAAAATGACTAAAATCTGTATTTCGAACCACACGATTGCTAGTGTTTTAAAACTGACGCCGAACCCGAAACACTGTTATATATTAAGGAGAAGAATGATATAAGGGTCGATGGGTCCTCGATTTCATATGGACTTTTCGGGCGATTTTTGTACGCCTCGACAAAAATGTTTCAATATCTGTATTTTCTAACAAGACGATGGCTAGTGATTGAAATTTGATGGGAAACCCGAAACACTATTATATATTTAGGAGAAGAATTCTATAAGGTTCTTCTGGTCCTCGATTTCAACTGGAGGTTTAGGGCGATTTTCGAACCACACGACAATAATGGACCGAAATCTAAATTTTCAAACAAGACGATGGATAGTGTTTGAAATCAGGCGTGGAACACGAAACACAGTTAGAAATTTAGGAGAAGAATGCTATAAGAGTTTCTTGGTCCTCGAATGCATTTGGACATTTCGGGCGATTTTCGTGCCACCTGACTAAATTGGACTGAAATCCATATTTTCGAACTAGACGATGGCTAGTGTTTGAAATCTGACGCGGAACCCGAAACACGATTTTAAATTTAGAAGAAGAATGCTATAAGCGTTTCTTGGTCCTCAATTTCATCTAGACTTTTCGTGCGTGTTTAGTACCTATCGACAAAAATTGATCAAAATCTGTATTTTCGGACCAGATGAGGGCTTGTGTTTGAAATTTGACGCGGAACCTGAAATACTGTTATAAATTTAGGATAAGAATGCTATAAGGGTTTCCTGGTCCTCAATTTCATCTGGACTTTTTGGGCGATTTTTGTACCACCCTACAAAAATGGAAAGAAACATGTATTTTCGAACAAGACAATGGCTAGTGTTTGAAATCTGACATTGTGAAGATATTATAAGGAATCTGAAACACATTTATAAATTTATGAGAAGAATTCTATAAGGGTCTCCCGGTCCTCGATTTCATCTGGACTTTTCAAGCGATTTTCATACCACTAGACTAAAATGGATTAAATCTATATTTTCGGACCAGACGATGGCTAGTGTATGAAATCTGACCTGGAATCCGAAACACTGTTATATATTTAGGAGAAGAATGTTATAAGGGACTCCTGGTCCTCGATTTCATCTTGTATTTTCGCGTGATTTTCGTACCACCCGACTAAAATGGACGAAATTCGTATTTTTGAACAAAACAATGGCTAGTGTTTGAAATCCGACACAGAACTTAGAACACAGTTATAAATATAGGAGAAGAATGATATATGGGTCTCTCAGTGCTCGATTTCATTTGGACTTTCCAAGCGATTTTCTTACCCCTCGACAAAAAAGGATCGAAATCTATATTTTCAGACAAGACGATGGCACGTGTTTGAAATCTGTCGCTGAACCTAAAAACCTATAATAAATTTTTGAGAAGAATGCTATCAGGGTCTGACGCGAAACCCGCAACTCAGTTATAAATTTAGAAGAAGAATGCTATAAGGGTCTGTTGGTCCTAGATTTCATCTGGGATTTTCGGGTGATTTTCGTACCACCCGACAAAAATCAACCAAAATCCGTATTTTCGTACAAGACAATTGCTATTGTTTGAAATCTGAGGCAGAACGCGAAACTCAATTATAAATTTAGGAGAAGAGTGCTATAACGGTTTCTCAGTCCTCAATTTTATCTGGACTTTCTGGGCGATTTTCGTACCCCTCGACAAAAATGGACCGAAATCTATATTTTCGGAAAAGACAATGGCTAGTGTTTGATATCTGACGCAGAACCCGAAACACTGTTATATATTTAACAGAAGAATGCTTTAAGGTTCTCCGGGTCCTCGATTTCATCTGGACTTTTCGAGCGATTTTCGTACCACCCGACTCGGAACCCGAAACACAGTTAGAAATTTAGGAGAAGAATGCTATAAGAGTCTCTTGGTCCTCGATTTCATCTGGACATTTCGGGCGATTTTCGTACAACCGAATAAATTGGACTGAAATCCATATTTTTGAACTAGACGATGGGTAGTGTTTTAAATCTGACGCAGAACCCGACACATAATTTTAGATTTATAAGAAGAATTCTATAAAGGTCTCTTGGTCCTCAATTTCATCTGGACTTTTGGGGCGAGTTTCGTACCCCTCAACAAAAATTGATCAAAATATGTATTTTCGGACCAGCCGATGGCTAGTGTTTGAAATCTTACCCGGAACCTGAAACACGGTTATATACTAAGGAGAAGAATTCTATAAGGGTTTCCCGGTCCTCGATTTCATTTGGACTTTTAGATCGATTTTCGTAACACCCAACAAAAATGCACCGAAATCTGTATTTTCGGACCAGAAGAGGGCTTGTGTTTGAAATTTGACGCGGAACATGAATTACTGTTATAAATTAAGGAGATGAATGTTATAAGGGTTTCCTGGTCCTCGATTTTACTGGACTTTTTGGGCGATTTTCGTACCACCCGACAAAAATGGAAAGAAATCTGTATTAACGAACAAGACAATGGCTAGTGTTTAAAATCTGATGTTGTGAACATATTATCAGGACTTTTGTCTCAAAACTAGTGGTATTATAAGGAATCTAAAACACATTTAAAAAATTTAGGAGAAGAATTCTATATGGGTCTCTCGGTCCTCGGTTTCATCTGGACTTTTCGGGCGATTTTCATACCACTAGACTAAAATGGATTAAATCTATATTTTCGGACCAGAAGATGGCTAGTGTTTGAAATCTGACCCGTAATCTGAAACACTGTTATATATTTAGGAGAAGAATGCTATAAGGGACTCCTGGTCCTCGATTTCATCTTGTATTTTCGGGTTATTTTCGTACCACCCGAATAAAATGGACCGAAATTCGTATTTTTCAACAAAACAATGGCTAGTGTTTGAGGTCCGACACAGAACTCGCAACACAGTTATAAATTTAGGAGAACAATGCTATAAGGGTCTCTCAGTCCTCAATTTCATTTGGACTCTTCAGGCAATTTTCGTACCACCAAACAAAAATGAACAGAAATCTGTATTTTTGGAATAGACGAGGGTTAGTGTTTGAAATTTGACGCGGAACCCGAAAGACATTTATAAATTCTGGAGAAGAATGCTATAAGGGTCTCTCGGTCCTCGATTTCATATGGAATTTGTAGGCGATTTTCGTACCACCCGACAAATATAGCCCGAAATTCGTATTTTCGGACCAAACGATGGCTAGTGTTTGAAATCTGACGCAGAACCCCAAACTTAGTTATAAATTTAAGAGAAGAATGCTACAAGAATCTTCTTCTCCTCGATTTCATCTGGACTTTGCGGGCAATTTTTGTTCCCCTCGACAAAAATGGACCAAAATTTGTATTTTCGGACCAGACGATAGCTAGTGTTTGAAATCTGTCGCTGAACCCGAAACAGTTATAAATTTTGGAGAAAAATGCTATAGGGGTTCCCCGTCCTTGATTTCATACCACCCGACAAAAATGGACCGAAATCAGTATTTCCTGAACAGACGAGGGCTAGTGTTTGAAATTTTACATGGAACGCGGAACACAATTATAAATTTTGTAGAAGAGTGCTATAAGGGTCTCCCGGTCCTCGATTTCATCTGGACTTTTACAGCGATTTTCATACCACCAGACGAGGGCTAGTGTTTGAAATTTTACATGGAACGCGGAACACAATTATAAATTTTGTAGAAGAGTGCTATAAGGGTCTCCCGGTCCTCGATTTCATCTGGACTTTTACAGCGATTTTCATACCACCAGACGAGGGCTAGTGTTTGAAATTTGACGCGAAAACTGAAACATAGTAATAAATTTTGGAGAAGAATGCTATAAGGGTCTCCAAGTCCCCGATTTCATCTTGACTTTTCGGGTGATTTTCGTACCACTAGACTAATAAGGATTGAAATCCGTATTTTCGGACCAGACGATGGCTAGTGTTTGTAATTTGACATGGAACCTGAAATACAGTTATAAATTTAGAAGGAGAATGCTATAAGGGTCTCTCGATCGTCAATTTTATCTGGACTTTTCGGGTTATAAGTATTATTGTTTTACTACATAACGAAGATAATAATAACATATAAACAAATTGAGTTTATCAAATAAATATGTAATTAGTACTTTATTTGACAACTTTATTTTATTATATGCTATTATTATCTTCGTCATGTAGTACATCTATATTATGAAGATAATATTAACATATAATAAAATAGAGTTGTCAAATAAAGTAATAATTACATATTTATTTAATAGTTCAATTGTGTTATATTTTATTACAAATTCCATTATTAAGTACAACTATAAAACGAAGATAATAATAACATTTAACAAAATAGTATTGTGAATGTTACTTTATTTCAAAACTCTATGTTATTAAATATTATTATTATCTTCGTTTGATAGTTGTACTTAATAACAAAGATGATAATAACATATAACAAAATTGAGTTGTCAAATAAATATGTAATAATTAATTTAGTTGACAACTGTATTTTATTATATGTTATTACTATATTCGTTATTAAGTACAATTACAAAATAATAATATTTAATAAAATAGAGTTGTCTAATAAATAAGTAATTGTTACTTTATTTGAAAACACTATTTTATTTTATGTTATTATTATCTTCGTTTTATTTTTTACTACATAACGAAGATAATAACATATAATAAAATTGAGTTTATCAAATAAATATATATTTATTACTTTATTTGACAACGCTATTTTATTATATGTTATTATCATCTTTGTTTGGTATTTGTTTTTCACAACGAAGATAATAATAATATATTATAAAATATTATTTTCAAATAAAGTATTAATTATATCTTTATTTGACAACTTAATTTTATAATATGTTACTATTATCTTTGTTTTGTAGTTATTCCTCGTTATGATGATAACCCTTAATACTGAACACCTAACCTTAAGGCTAAAACCTTAAATCCTAAACCTTAAACCTAAACCTTAAACCATGAATCCTAAACTGTAAACTGTTAACCCTAAATTCTGAATCCTAAACTCTAAACCCCAATCCCTAAACGTGATTTCTGAAACCCTAAACATGATTTTTTTTAACCCTAAACAGCCTAACACACTAAAGTGAAAATTAAATCTTTTATGTTTTAAAGTGTCTACAATGTTATCCTTCTTTTTTACAAAAATTCAAAATTTCATCAAAAATTTTAAACAAAACCCATAAAATTAATTATATTTTTTAATATAAAACAAATTTCATCAAATTTGTAACTCAAATAAACCATAAAACGAAGATAATAAAAAATAGAGATGTCAAATAAATATGTAATTATTAATATATTTGATAATTCTATTTTATTATATATTATTATTATCTTCTTTTTAAGGTTTGACAGCATAACAAACATAGTAATATTATTTAATAAAATAGAATTGTCAAATAAATTAATAATTACATATTTATTTGACAACTCTATTTTATTAAATAATATTACTATGTTTGTTATGCTGTCAAACCTTAAAAAGAAGATAATAATAATATATAATAAAATAGAATTATCAAATATATTAATAATTACATATTTATTTGACATCTCTATTTTTTTATATGTTATTATTATCTTTGTTTTGTAGTTGTACTAAATAACGAAAATCATAATAACATATAACAAAATGGAGTTGTAAAATTAATATGTAATTATTACTTTATTTGACAACTCTATTTTATTATATGTTATTATTGTCTTCTTTATGTAGTAAAACTATAAAAACGAATATAATAATAACATTTAATAAAATAGAGTTGTCAAATAATGTAATAATTAAAAAGCATTCTTCTCCTAAATTTATAATTGTGTTTCGGGTCATATTTTGAACATTAGCTATCATTTTATCTAAAAATACGAATTTCGTTCCATTTTTGGCCGGGGGTACGAAAATAGCCTGAAAAGTCTAGATGAAATCGGGGATTTTCGTACCACCCGATTTCGGTCCATTTTTGTCGGGTTTGTACCAAAATCTCCTGAAACATCCCGATGAAATAGAGGACTGAGAGTCCCGGGGGTACGAAAAATAGCCTGAAAGTCTAGATGAAATCGGGGATTTTCGTACCACCCGATTTCGGTCCATTTTTGTCGGGTTTGTACCAAAATCTCCTGAAACATCCCGATGAAATAGAGGACTGAGAGTCTCTTATAGCATTTTTCTCCAAAATTTATAACTATGTTTCAAGTTACGCGCCAGATTTCAAACACTAATCATCGTTTAGTCTGAAAATACAAATGTTGGTTCATTATCGTCGATGAGTAGGAAAGTCGCTCGAAAAGTGCAAATGAAATCGAGGACCGGGAGACCATTATAGAATTTTTGTTCTAAATTTATAATTGTGTTAAGGGTTCCACGTTAGTTTTGAAATACTAGCTATCGTCTTTTTCGAAAATACGGATTTCGGTCCTTTTTAGTCGGGTGGTACGAAAATCGCCAGAAAAGTCTAGATGAAATCGAAAACCGGGAGACCATTATAGCATTCTTCTCCAAAATTTAAAACTTTGTTTCGGGTTCTACGCCAGTATTTCACACACTAGCAATCGTCTGGTCCAAAATACGTTTTTCGATCTATTTTTGTCGGGTGGTACAAAAATGGCCCGCAAAGACAAGATGAAATCAAGGACCAGGATACCCTTATAGCATTCTTGCCCAAAATTTATAATTTTGTTTCGGGTTCCGCATCAGATTTCAAACACTAGACATCGTCTTGTAAGAAAATAAGAAATTTGGTCAATTTTTGTTGGGTGATACAAAAATCACCCGAAAAGTCTAGATGAAATCGAGGACCGGGAGACCCTTATAACATTCTTCTCCAAAATTTATAACTGTGATTCGGGTTCCGCGTCAAAATTCAAACACTAGCCATCATCTGGTCCGAAAATACAGATTTCGACATATTTTTGTCGATGGGTACGAAAATCGACTGAAAAGTCGAGATGAAATCGAGGACCAAGAGACCCTTACAGAATTCTTCTCGTAAATATATAAAAGTGTTTCGCATTATGCGTTAGATTTCAAACACTAGACATCGTGTTGTTCCAAAATACGGATTTCGGTCCATTTTTGTCGTGTGGTACGAAAATAGCCCGAAAAATCCAGATGAAATGGAGGACTGAGCGACCCTTATATCATTCTTCTCCTTACTATATAACAGTGTTTTGGATTCCGCATCAGATTTCAAACACTAGTAATTGTCTAGTCCGAAAATATAGATTTTGGTCAATTTTTGTCAAGGGGTATGAAAATCACCCAAAAAAGTCCAGAGGAAATCGATGACTGAGAGACATTTATAGCATTCTTCTTCTAAATTTATGACTGTATTTCGGTTTCCGCGTCAGATTTCAAACACTAGCCATCGTCTTGTTCGAAAATACGGATTTCGGTCCATTTTAGTCGGGTGGTACGAAAATCGCCTGAAATTTCCAGATGAAATCGAGGACCAGGAGTCTCTTACACCATTCTTCTCCTAAATTTATAATTATGTTTCGTGATCCGCGTTAGATTTCAAACATTATCCATTGTCTTGTTCGAAAAAATACGTATTTGGGTCCATTTTTGTCGGGTGGTATGAAAATCGCCCCAAAAGTCCATATGAAATCGAGCATTAAGAGTCCCTTATAGCATTCTTCTTTTAAATTTATAATTGTGTTTCGAGGTTCGCGTTAGATTTTAAATACTAGCCATCATCTTGTTCGAAAATACGGATATCGGACCATTTTAGTCAGGTGGTACGAAAATCTCCTGAAATGACTAGATGAAATCGAGGACCAGGAAACTCTTATTGCATTCTTCTCCTAAATTTATAACTGTGTTTTGGGTTCCGCGTCACATTTCAAATACAAGCTATCATCTAGTCCGAAAATACACATTTCAGTCCATTTTTTTCGGGTGGTACGAAAAGCGCCCGAAAAGTCCAAATGAAATTGAGGACTAGTAAACCCTTATTGCATTCTTCTACTAAATTTATAATAGTATTTCAGATTCCACATCAGATTTAAAATACTAACCATAGTTTGGTTCGAAAAAACGGATTTCAATACATTTTTTTCGGGTGATTCAAAAATCGCACGAAAAGTCCAAATGAAATCGAGGACCGAGAGACCCTTTTAACATTCTTCTCCTAAATTTATAATAGTGTTTCAGGTTTTGCATCAGCTTTCAAACACTAGCCATCGTCTGGTTTGAAAACACAGATTTTGATCCATTTTTGTCGAGGGGTACGAAACTCACCCGAAAAGTTCAGATGAAATCGAGGACCGAGAGTCCCTTATAGTATTCGTCTTCTTAATTTATAACAGTTTTTCGGTTTTCGAGTCAGATTTCAAACACTAGCCATCATCTTGTTTGAAAATACAGATTTCGATCCATTTGAGTCAGGCTGTACAAAAATCGCCCGAAATATCCAGATGAAATCGAGGACCAGGATACTCTTATAGCATTCTTCTCCTAAATTTATAACTGTGTTTCATTTTCCGCGTCATATTTCAAACACTATCCATCATCTTGTTCGAAAATACGGATTTCGGTCTGTTTTTGTCGGGTGGTACAAAAATTGCCCAAATAGTCCAGATGAAATCAAGGAGCTGGATAGCCATATAGAATTCTTCTCCTAAATATATAATAGTGTTTCAAGTTCCATATCAGACTTCAAACACTAGCCATCGTCTGGTCCGAAAATACATATTTTGGTCAATTTTTGTAGAGGGTCGTACGAAAATCGCATGAAAAGTCCAGATGAAATCGTGAACCAAGAGACCCTTTTCACATTCCTCTCCTAATTATATAACAGTGTTTCAGGTTCCGCTTGTGATTTCAAACACCAGCCATTTTTGTCGAGTGGTACGAACATTGCCGAAAAGTCCAGATGAAATCGAGGATCGAGAGACCCTTATAGCATTCTTCTCCTAAATATATAACAGTGTTTCGGGTTTTGCGTCAGATTTCAAACACTAGCCATCGTCTAGTTCGAAAATACTGATTTAGATCCATTTCAGTCGGGTGGTACGAAAATAACCCGAAATGTCCAGATGAAATTGAGGACCGAGAGACTCTTATAGCATTCTTCTCCTAAATTTATAATTGTGTTTCGGGTTCTGCATCAGTTATAAAACACTATCCATTGTCTTGTTCGAAAATACGAATTTCGGTCCATTTTTGTTGGGTGGTACGATAATCTCCCCAAAACACTGTTATATATTTAGGAGAAGAATTCTATAAAGCTCTCCCGGTCCTCGATTTCATCTGGACTATTCAGGCGATTTTCGTTCCACCCGACAAAAATGGACTGAAATCCGTATTTTTGGACCAGACGATGGCTAGAGTTTGAAATTTGACATGGAACCCGAAATACAGTTATAAATTTAGAAGAAGAATGCTATAAGGGTCTCTCGGTCATCAATTTCATCTGGACTTTTCGGGCGATCTTGGAACCCCTCGACAAAAATGGACTAAAATCTATATATTCGGACTAGACGATGGCTAGTGTTTGAAATCTGACCCGAAATCCGTAACACTGTTATATATTTAGGAGAAGAATCATATAAGGGTCTCCCGGTCGTTGATTCATAGGGTATTTTTGGGTGATTTTCGTACCACCCGACTTAAATGGACCAAAATTCATATTTTTGAACAAAACAATGGCTAGTGTTTGAAATCCGACACAGAACTCGGAAAACATTTCTAAGTTTAGTTGGAGAATGCGATAAGGGTCTCTTGGACCTCGATTTATCTGGTCTTTTCAGGAGACTTTCTTACCCCTCGACAAAAAAGGATTGAAATCTATATTTTCGGACCAAACGATAGCAAGTGTTTGAAATCTGGCGCTGAATTTAAAAACCAGTAATAAATTTTGGAGATGAATGCTATAAGGGTCTCCGGGTCCTCGATTTCATTTGGGCTTTTCGGGCGTTTTTCGTACCTCTCGACAAAAATGGACCAAAATCAGTATTTTCGAACAAGACAATTGTTAGTGTTTGAAATCTGAGGCGGAACCCAAAACTCAGTTATAAATATAGTAGAATAATTCTATAAGTGTCTCTTGGTCCTCGATTTCACCTGGTCTTTTCGGGAGATTTTCGTATCACCTGACAAAAATGGAGTGAAATTCATATTTTCGGACCAGACGACGGCTAGTGATTAAAATTAGACATGGAATCCAAAACACTGTTATATATTTAGGAGAAGAATGCAATAGGGTATCCCGGTCCTCGATTTCATCTGGACTTTTCGGGCGATTTTCATACGATCCAAACAAAATAGAATGAAATCCATATTTTCGAAAAAGACTATGGCTTGTGTTTGAAATTTGACGCGGAACCCGAAACACAATTATAAATTTTGGAGAAGAATGATATAAGGGTCTCCCAGTCCTAGATTTCATCTTGACTTTTTTGGCTACTTTCGTATTACCAGACTAAAATGGACCAAAATCCATATTTTCGAACAAGACGATTGTTAGTGTTTGAAATCTGATGCAGAACACGAAACACAGTCATAAATTTAGAAGAAGAATGCTATAAGTGTCCATCGGTCATTGATTTCATCTGGACTTTTCGGACGATTTTCGTACTAACCGACTTATATGGACCGAAATCCGTATTTTTGAACAAGACGATGGCTAGTTTTTGAAATCTGACGCGGAACTCGATACACAATTTTAAATTTAGATGAAGAATCCTTTGAAAAAAATGGACTGAAATCTATTATTAGGATTAGATGATGGCTAGTGTTTGAAATCCGATGCAGAACCCGAAACACTATTATAAATTTAGAAGAAGAATGTTTCTAGGGTCTCCCGGTCCTCGACAAAAATGGACAGAAATCCGTATTTTCGGACCAGACAATGGCTAGTGTTTAAAATCGGTCATAGATCCCAAAAAATAGTTATAAATTTACAAAAGAATTCTATAAGGGTCTCTAGGTCCTCGATTTCATGAGAACTTTTCAGGCAATTTTCGTACCACCCGACCAAAATGGACAGAAATCCGTATTTTCAGACAAGTCAATGGCTAGTGTTTGAAATCTGATGCAGAACTCGAAACACAGTTGTAAATTTTGGAGAAGAATGTTATAAGGGTCTCTGGGTCCTCGATTTGTTCTGGACTTTTCGGGCAATTTTCTTACCACAAGACCAAAATGGACTGAAATCCGTATTTGCGGACGAGACGATGGCTAGTGTTTGAAATCGGACGCAGAACTCGAAACAAAATTAAATATTTTGGATACGAATGCTATAAGGGTCTCCCAGTCCTCGATTTCACCTGGACTTTTCGGTCAATTTTCGTACCACCCGACTAAAATGGACCGAAATTCCTATTTTCGAACAAAAAAATGGTTAGTGTTTAAAATCTGGCACGGAACCCGAAACACAGTTATATATTTTGGAGAAAAATGCTTTAAGGGTCTCCCGATCCTTGATTACATTTTGACTTTTTTGGCGATTTTTATACCACTTGACTAAAATGGACCTAAATTCGTATTTTCGAACAAGACTATGGCAAGTGTTTGAAATCTGACACGGAACCTGAAACACAGTTATAAATTTAGAAGAAGAATATTGTAAGGGTATCCTGGTCCTCGATTTCATTTGGACTTTTTGGGCAATTTTCGTAGCACCCAACAAAAATGAACTCAAATTCGTATTTTCGGACCAGACGAAGGATACTGTTTCAAATATGGCGCGAAGCCAGAAAAATAGTTATAAATTTGGGAGATGAATGCTATAAGGGTCTATTGTTCCTCGATTTCATATAGACTTTTCCGGCTATTTTCGTACCACCCGACTAAAATAGACCGAAATTCGTATCTTCAAACAAAACGATGGTTAGTGTTTGAAATCTGTCGTGGAACCCGAAACAAAATTATAAATTTTGGAGAATAATCAATTAAGAGTCTCCTGGTACTCGATTTCATCTGGATTTTTTGGACAATTTTCGTACACTCGACAACAATGGACCAAAATCTGTATTTTCGAACAAAACGATGGTTTGTGTTATGAATCTGACACGGAACCCGAAACCCAGTTATAAATTTAGGAGAAGAATGCTATAAAGGTTTCTCGAACACATGGAAAAAAAATGCACCCAAATTCGTATTTTCGAACAAGAAATGGATAGTGTTTAAAATCTGATGCGGAACCCGAATCACATTTATAAATTTAGGAGAAGAATGCTATAAGAGTCTCTTGGTCCTCGATTTCATCTAGACTTTTCGGGGTATTTTCGTACAAGACGATGGCTAGTGTTTGAAATCTGGCGCGGAACACGAAAAGAAGTTATAAATTTTGGTGAAGAATGCTAAAATGATCTCGCGGTCCTCAATTTAATTTGGACTTTTCGAACGATTTTCGTACCCCTCGAATAAAAATGGACCAACATCTGTATTTTCGGACCAGACAATGGCTAGTGTTAGAAATCTGTCGCGGAACTTGAAACATAGTTATAAATTTTAGAGAAGAATGCTATAAGGGTCTCTCGGTCCTCGATTTTATCGGGAGTTTTCGAGCGATTTTCATACCGCCGGACTAAAATGGACCAAAATCCCTATTTTCAAAGAAGACGATGGCTAGTGTTTGAAATCTGACGTGGAACCCAAAAGAAAATAATAAAATTAGAAGAAGAATGATATCAGGGACTCTCGGTCCTGGATTTCATATGGACTTTTTGGGACGTTTTCGTACCACTCCAGAAAAAGAGCCAAATCAGTATTTTTGGACCAGATGATGGCTAGTGTTTGAAATTTGGCGTCAAGTACAAAACACAGTTATAAATTTTGGAGAAGCATGCTATAAGAGTCTCCCGGTACTCTAGTTCATGTGGACTTTTTGGGCAATTTTCGTACCACCCGACAAAATGGACCCAAAGTCTGTAGTTTTAGACAAAACGATGGTTAGTGTTTGAAATATAAAATGCAGAATCCGAAACACAGTTATAAGTTTAGAAGAATGCTATAAGGGTCTTGTGGTCCTCGATTTCATCTAGACGTTTCGTGCAATTTTTGTATCACTCGACAAAAATCTACCGAAACACAATTATAAACAAGATGATGGCTAGTGTTTGAATTCTGATGCGGAACCTGAAACACAATTATAAATTTTGGAGAAGAATGCTATAAGGGTCTCCTGGTCCTCGATTTCATTTGGTCTTTTTCTGGCGATTTTCGTACCACCTGACAAAACTAGACTGAAAATCGTAATTTCAGACCACACGATAACTAATGCTTGAAACAAGGTGCGAAACCCGAAACACAGTTATAAATTTTGGAGAAGAATGCTATAATGGTCTCCCGGCCTGTGATTTCATATGGACTTTTCGGGTGATTTTCGTACCACCCGACTAAAATAGAC
>NC_021164.2:11637927-11638485 GCF_000331145.2 Cicer arietinum | reverse complement strand
AACAAAAATGGACCAAAGTCCATAGTTTCAGACCAAACGATGGTTAGTGTTTGAAATCTGATGAAGAACACGAAACAAAGTTATAAATTTAGGAGAAGAATGCTATAAGGGTCTTCTGGTCCTCGATTTCATCTAGACTTTTCAGGCAATTTTCGTACCACCCGACAAAAATGGACCGAAATCCGTATTTTCTTACAAGACGATGGCTAATATTTGAAATCTGATGCGAAACCCGAAACACAATTATAAATTTTGGAGAAGAATGCTATAAGGGTATCCTGGTCCTCGATTTCATTAGGTCTTTTCGGGCAATTTTTGTACCACCAACAAGAATAGATCGAAAATCGTATTTTCGGACCAGACGATGGCTAGTGATGGAAATCTGGCGCGGAACCCGAAGCACAATTATAAATTTTGGTGAAGAATGCTATAATGGTCTCCCGGTCCTCGATTTCATCTGGACTTTTCGAGCGATTTTCATACCACCCGACTAAAATGGACCGAAATCCGTATTTTCGAACAAGACGATGGCTAGTGTTTCAAATCTAACGCAGAACC
>NC_021164.2:11636672-11637855 GCF_000331145.2 Cicer arietinum | reverse complement strand
TGTATTTTCGGACCAAACGATGGCTAGTGTTTGAAATCTGGCGCGGAACCCAAAACAAAGTTATAAATTGTGGGGAAGAAAGCTATAATGGTCTCCCGGTCCTCGATTTCATTTGGACTTTTCGAGCGACTTGCATACCCCTTGACAAAAAAGGACCAACATTTGTATTTTCGGACCAAACGATGGCTATTGTTTGAAATCTGGCGCGGAACCTGAAACATGGTTATAAATTTTAGAGAATAATGTTATAAGAGTCTCTCAGTCCTCGATTTCATCTGGCCTTTTCAGACGATTTTCGTACCATCCGACAAAAAAGAACGAAATTCGTATTTTTAGACCAAATGAAGGCTAATGGTCAAAATATGACCCGAATCACAATTATAAATTTAAGAAGATAATGCTTATAAAATTATTAAATTATTGACCACTCTATTTTGTTAAAAGTTTATAATTAACGAAGATAATAATAACATATAATAAAATAGTGTTGTCAAATAAAGTAATAATTACATATTAATTTTACAACTCAATTTGTTATATGTTATTATTATTGTCATTATTTAGTACAACAACAAAACGAAAATAATAATAATGTATAATAAAACAGAGTTTTCAAATACATATATATTTATTAATTTATTTGATAATCATATTTTGTTAAAAGTTATTATTATCTTCATTTTAAAGGTTGACTGCATAACGAAGATAGTAATATCATTTAATAAAATAGAGTTGTCAAATAAATACGTAATTATTACTTTATTTGACAACTCTAATTTATTATATGTTATTATTATCTTCGTTTTATAGTTTTACTTTTATAACAAAGATAATAATAACCTATAATAAAATAGAGTTGTCAAATAAAGTAATAATTACATATTTCTTTTACAACTCATTTTTGTTATATGTTATTATTATTTTCGTTATTTTTACCACTACAAAACGAAGATATTAATAACATATAATAAAAAAGAGTTGTCATATAAATATGTAATTATTACTTTATTTGACAACTCTATTTTATTATATGATACTGTTATATTTGTCATGTAGTTGTACTTTATAACGAAGATAATAGAAACATATAATAAAATAGAGTTGTCTAATCAAGTAATAATTACGTATTTATTTGACAACTCTATTTTGTTAATTATTATTATCTTTGTTTTATAGTTTTTTT
>NC_021164.2:11635184-11635532 GCF_000331145.2 Cicer arietinum | reverse complement strand
TTTTTTTTATATGTTATTATTATATATTTGTTATATAGTAAAACTATAAAACGAAGATAATAATAACATAAATTAAATTAGAGTTGTCAAATAAAGTAATAATTACATATTTATTTGACAACTTTATTTTATTATATGTTATGGATTATAGTCCATTTTTGTCGGGTAATACGAAAATCGCCCAAAAAGTCCTGATGAAAATGAGGAGCGGGAGAGACTTTTAGCATGCTTCTCCTAAATTTATAATTGTGTTTCAGGTTAAATTTCAAACACTAGCCGTCGTCTTGTCAGAAAATACAAATTTTAGTCCATTTTTGTTAGGTGGTACGAAAATCGCCTGAAAAGTCC
>NC_021164.2:11633402-11635025 GCF_000331145.2 Cicer arietinum | reverse complement strand
CATTTTTGTTGTGAAGTACAAAAATCGCCCGAGAAGTCCAAATGAGATCGAGGACCTAAAGACTCTTTTAGAATTCAACTCCAAAATTAATAACTTTGTTTTCGGTTCCGCGTCAGATTTCAAATAGTAGCCATGTTCTGGTCCAAAATTACAGATTTTTGTCAAGTGGTACGATAGTCGCCCAAGAAGTCCAAATGAAGTCGAGGTTTGGAAGTATCTTATAGAATTCTTCTCCTACATTTAAGAATGTGTTTCGGGTTCCGTAACAGATTTCAAACTCTAGCCATCGTCAAGTCCAAAAATACGGTTTTCGGTCTATTTTTGTTGTTTGGTATGATTTTCAAACCCTACCAATAAGATTTCAAACCCTAGCCATTATCTTGTACAAAAATAAGAATTTTGGTCAATTTTTGTCGGGGGGTACGATTTTCACCTGAAAAGTCCAAATGATATCGAGGACTGTTAGACCCTTATAGCATTCTTCACCTAAATTTAAAATTATGTTTCGGGTTTCGAGTTTCGTATTAGATTTCAAACACTAGCCATCGTCTGGTTCATAAATATCGATTTCGTTCTATTTTTGTCAGGTGGAACGAAAATCGCCTGAAAAGTCCATATTAAATCGAGGATTAGGAGACCCTTTTAGCATTCTTCTCCTAAATTTTTAATTGTATTTCGGGTCAGATTTAAAATACTAGCCATCGTCTAGTACGAAAATACGGAATTCGGTCCATTTTTTTGGGTGGTAGGAAAATCGCCCAAAAGGTCTAAATGAAATCGAGGACTAGGGGACCCTTATATCATTCTGGTCTTAAATTTTAAATTGTGTTTTGGGTTTCGAGTTTTGGATAAGATTTCGAGTTTTGGATAAGATTTCATTCCATTTTTGTCAGGTGGTATGAAAATCGCTTGAAAAGTCGAGATGAATCGAGGACCAGGAGACCCCTACGACATTCTTCTACTAAATTTATAATTGTGTTTCGAGTTTGGTACAGATTTCAAACAATGTCCATTGTTTGTTCCAAAAATGCGTATTTCGTTCCATTTTATAATTGTTTTGGGTTCCGTGTTAGAATTCCAACACTAGCCATCCCTAGGTTCGAAAACACGGATTTTGGTCTATTATTTTCGAGGGGTACGAATATCACATGAAAACTCCATATGATATCGACGACTGAGAGACACTTATAGCATTCGTCTGGTCAGAAAATATGGATGATATCGAGGACCGAGAGACCCTTATAGCATTCTTCTTCTAAATTTATAAATGTGTTTCGGGTTCCACATCCGATTTCAATCACTAGCCAATATCTTTTTCGAAAATACGTGTATCGTGTTGGTTGGTATGACCTCGAAATAATCGGAATGTATTAGTTCTTTAAGAAATTAAATCAGAATTATACGCACAACGGAATTAAATTGCGGCATGCAAGATTAGCAATTGCAAGTAGATGGATAAGAGATTAACCAAGATGCATGCAAGTCAAATTATCAGTTTAAACAATATTTCCTAACACAGAATATGTTTAACATGCATCTAATATTAATCACATATACAAATATTGCAAGATAGAAAATTAAAGGAGTTAAGGGTTAGAGAAGATTGCACCAAGAATTTATCCT
>NC_021164.2:11628278-11632793 GCF_000331145.2 Cicer arietinum | reverse complement strand
AGAATTATGAAAGTTATGATCAAGGTTCTTAGAGAAAAGATTGAAAGACAGTTTATATAGTTTCAGAAAAACAACTACTAAATCGATTTATCAATCGATTTATTAAAGTTATAAAACATGTCTAATCGATTTGCCAATCGCTTATCGCGAGTCTTGTTTTTCTTTAATCTTGAAACTATATAAGCTAATCGATTTACCAATCGATTCTTTTAACACACTTTTCAGAATAAATCGATTCACAAATATGCATAATCGATTTGGCCACAAACTGGGAGTTCACTGAGATATCAAAACATTGTTTCAATCGATTTCCCAACCGATTGTGTTTCAAAAAAATTTCTTTCAATCGATTTCCCAATCGATTGTGTTTAAGTCAGTGACTCAGCTATTTTGATGTTAGTCAATGTGCCAGTCGATTTGGTATTTGTTTTCTGAAAAGTTCTTACCAGATGTTTAGTTCAATCGATTTCCCAATCGATTGCAACCAAACTTAACTTGATTGAAATTTCACACAATAGATTGTCCAATCGATTGTGTTTGTCACAGGGAAAATTATTTTACAAATAGTACTTAAGCAATCGATTTGCCAATCGATTACCCTCAAAACTGGAGTGTCACTGTGACTTGTACAATCGATTTCCCAACCGATTTATATCAATCAGTTTTCATTTTGTGATATGTACAATCGATATGTCAACCGATTAACCTGTAAATCAAGTTGCCACTGACTTGTTCAATTTTCAATTCTAATTTAGTCAGTCGATTTCCCAATCGATTATACAATCACAAACATATACTTATCCTTACACCCTTGTTATGAAATCGATTTCCCAATCGATTTACTTCAGTCAAAAATCAACTTTTGTCGATTTCTTGTGTTCCAAGCAATATGTTCCAAGTGTGTAGGATTGGATTGTTGTTCCTGAAATCTTGCTCAATTCAAATATTAGATTTATCATATGATGTATGAACATTGTATGTTTGTTAATTATGTCAAAATTAGGATTCAAAGGACTAAAGTCCAACATATCGGTCCATTTTTGTCTGGCAGTATGAAAATCTCCCAAAAAGTCCAGATGAAATCGAGGACCAAGAGACCCTTACAGAATTCTTCTCGTAAATATATGAAATTGTTTCGCGTTATGCGTCAGATTTCAAACACTAGACATCGTCTTGTTCCAAAATACGGATTTTAGTCCATTTTTGTGGTGTGGTACGAAAATAGCCCGAAAAATCCAGATGAAATGGAGGACTGAGCGACCCTTATATCATTCTTCTCCTTAATATATAACAGTGTTTTGGATTCCACATCAGATTTCAAACACTAGTAATTGTCTAGTCCGAAAATACAGATTTTGGTCAATTTTTGTCAATGGGTATGAAAATCACCCAAAAAGTCCAGAGGAAATCGATGACCGAGAGACAATTATAGCATTCTTCTTCTAAATTTACGACTGTATTTCAGTTTCCGCGTTAGATTTCAAACACTAGCCATCATCTTGTTCGAAAATACGGATTTCGGTCCATTTTAGTCGGATGGTACGAAAATCGCCTGAAATGTCCAGATGAAATCGAGGACCAGGAGTCTCTTACATTTATAACTTTGTTTTGGGTTCCACATCAAATTTCAGATACTAGCCATCGTCTGGTCCGAAAATACGGATTTCAATCCATTTTTGTCCGGTAGTATGAAAATCACACGAAAAGTCAAAATGAAATCGAAGAACGAGAGAACCTTATAGCATTCTTTTCCTAAATTTATAACTATGTCTCGGGTTCCATGTCAGATTTCAAACACTAGCCATCTTCTGGTCCGAAAATATGGATTTTGGACCGTTTTTTTCATTTGGTACAAAAATCGCCCGAAAAGTTTGAATTAAATTGAGGATCCAGTTACCCTAATTGGATTGTTCTCCTAAATTTATAATTGTGTTTCGTGTCAAAATTTAAACACCAGCCATCGTGTGGTCCGAAAATATGGATTTCGGTCCATTTTTGTCCGGTGCTTCGAAAATTTAAAACAATGTTTCAAGTTTAGCATCAGATTTCAAACACTAGCCATCGCCAGGTCCAAAAATACGGATTCCAAAAATTGACCGAGGGAACCTTATAGCAATTTTTTCCTATATTTATAATTGTGTTTCAAGTTCCACGACAGATTTAAAACACTAGTCATCGTCTTTTTCCATATACATATGTAGGTCCACTTTTTTTCAGGTGGTACGAAAATCGCCCGAAAAGTCCAGATGTAATCGAGGACCGGAAGACCCTTATAGCATTTTTCTATTAAATTTGTAACTTTGTTTTGGGCTCGGCGTCATATTTCAAACACTAGCCATCATGTGAACCAAAAATACGAATTTCAGTCAATTTTTGTTGTGATGTATGAAAATCGCTCGAAAATCCATATGAAATCGAGGACCTAGAGACCGTTTTAGAATTCTTCTCCTAAATTAATAACTGTGTTACGGATACCGCGTCAGATTTCAAACACTAGCCATCATCTTGTTCAAAAATACGGATATCCGTCCATTTTAGTCAGGTGGTACGAAAATCGCCCGAAATGTCCATATGAAATCGAGGACCAAGAGACTCTTATAGCATTCTTCTCTTAAATTTATAACTGTGTTTTTGGGTTCCGCATCACATTTCAAACACTAGCCCTCGCTTGTCCCAAAATACAGATTTGGATCCATTTTTTTTAGGTGGCACGAAAATCTCCCGAAAAGTCCATATGAAATCAAGGACAATGAGACCTTCATAACATTTTTATCCAAAGTTTATAACTGTGTTTCGGGTTCTACGTCACATTTCAAACACTAGCCATCATATTGTTCAAAAATATGGATTTCGGTCCATTTTAGTCGGGTGGTACGAAAATCGCCCGAAAAGTCCAATTGAAATCGAGGATCGGGAGACCCTTATAGCATTGTTCAAAAATATGAATTTTGGTCCATTTTTTGTCGGGTGGAATGAAAACAACCCTGAAATTCCAGATTAATCGAGGAACGGGTGACCCTGGTAGCATTCTTCTCCAAAATTTATTACTGGTTTTTAGGTTCAGCGCCAGATTTCAAAAACTAGCCATCGTCTGGTCTGAAAATATAGACTTCAGTTTTTTTTGTCGAGGGGTAAGAAAATCGCTTGGAAAGTCAAGATGAAATCGTGGACCTAGAGACCCTTATAGCCATTGTTTTTTTCAAAAATACAAATTTCCGTCCATTTTAGTCGGGTGGTACGAAAATCCCCCTAAAATACAAGATGAAATCGAGGACCGGGAGTCCCTTATAGCATTCTTCTTCTAAATATATAATAGTGTTTCGGATTCCGGGTCAGATTTCAAACACTAGCCATCGATTTGTCCGAAAATATAGATTTCATCTAGACTTTAGGAGAAGAATGCTATAAGGGTCTCCCGGTCCTCGATTTCATCTAGACTTTTTAGGCGATTTTCGTACCACCCGACAAAAATGGACCGAAATCCGTATTTCCAAAGAAGACAATTACTAGTGTTTGAAATATGGGGCGGAACCGAAACTCAATTATAAATTTAGGAGAAGAATGCTATAACAGTCTCTCGGTCCTCGATTTGATCTGGACTTTTCGGGCGATTTTCGTACCCCTCGATAAAAATGGACCGAAATCTGTATTTTCAGAATAGACGATGGCTAGTGTTTGATATATGACCCGAAATGAGATACATTGTTATAAATTTAGGAGAAGAATTCTATAAGGGTCACCCGGTCCTCGATTTCATCTAGACTTTTCAGGCGATTTACGTACACTCCGATAAAAATGGACCGAAATCCGTAATTTCCAACAAGAGGATGGCTAGTGTTTGAAATCCGACGAGAAACCCGATATACATTTATATATTTAGGAGAAGAATGCTATAAGAGTCTTCTGGTCCTTGATTTTATGTGGACTTTTCGGGCGATTTTCGAACCACCTAAAAAAAATGAACAGAAGTCTGTATTTTCAGACCAGACGAGGGCTAGTGTTTGAAATTTGACGCGGAACTCTAAACACATTTATAAATTTTGGAGAAGAATGCTATAAGGGTCTCCTGGTCTTCGATTTCATCTGGACTTTTTAGGCGATTTTTGTACCACTCGACAAATATGGACATAAATTCGTATTTTCTAACCAAACGATAGCTAGTGTTTGAAATCTGACGGAGAACCCCAAACTTAGTTATAAATTTAGGAGAAGAATGCTACAAGAATCTTCTTCTCCTCGATTTCATCTGGAATTTTCGGGCAATTTTTGTTCCCCTCGACAAAAATGGACCAAAATTTGTATTTTCGGACCAGACGATAGCTAGTGTTTGAAATATGCCGCAGAACCCGATATACATTTATATATTTAGTAGAAGAATGCTATAAGAGTCTTCAGATCCTTGATTACATGTGGACTTTTCAGACGATTTTCGTACCACCTAAAAAAAATGAACAGAAATCTATATTTTCGGACCAGACGAGGGCTAGTGTTTGAAATTTGACGCGGAACCCGAAA
>NC_021164.2:11623734-11627180 GCF_000331145.2 Cicer arietinum | reverse complement strand
CGGACCAAACGATAGCTAGTGTTTGAAATCTGACGGAGAACCCCAAACATAGTTATAAATTTAGGAGAAGCATGCTACAAGAATCTTCTTCTCCTCGATTTCATCTGGACTTTTCGGGCAATGTTTGTACCCCTCAACAAAAATGGACCAAAATTTGTATTTTCGGACCAGACGATAGCTAGTGTTTGAAATCTGCCGTGGAACCCGGAACAGAGTTATAAATTGTGGAGAAAAATGCTATAGGGGTCTCTCGGTCGTCGATTGGATCTGGAGTTTTCGAGTGATTTTCATACCACCCGACAAAAATGGATCGAAATCATTATTTCCGGACCAGACGAGGGCTAGTGTTTAAAATTTGACGCGGAACCTGAAACATAGTTATAAATTTTGGAGAAGAATGATATAAGGGTCTCCCGGTCCTCGATTTCATCTAGACTTTTCGAGCGATTTTCGTACCACCCGACCTCGTACCACCCGACCATAATGGACCGAAATCTGTATTTTCGGACAAGACAATGGCTAGTATTTGAAATCTGACACGAAACCCGAAACACATTTATAAATTTTGGAGAAGAATGCTATAAGGGTCTCTCGTACACATGGAAAAAAATACCAAAATTCGTATTTTCGAACAAGCAATGGATAGTGTTTGAAATCTGACGTGGAACCTGAGTCACATTTATAAATTTAGTAGAAGAATGCTATAAGAGTCTCCTGGTCCTCGATTTCATCTATACTTTTCAGTGTATTTCGTACAAGACGAAGGCTAGTGTTTGAAATCTGGCGCGGAACCCGAAAAAAAGTTATAAATTTTGGGCAAGAATGCTATAATGGTCTCATGGTCCTCGATTTCAATAGGACTTTTCTGACGATTTTCGTACGCTTCGACAAAAATGGACCAATATCTTTATTTTCAGACCAGACCATGGCTAGTGTTTGAAATCTGGCGCGTAACCTGAAACATAGTTATAAATTTTTGAGAAGAATGTTATAAATTTTTGTACCACCCGACTAAAATGGACCGAAATCCGTATTTTCAAACAAGACGTTGGCTAGTGTTTTAAATTTGACGCAGAACCCGAAAGAAAATTATAAATTTAGAAGAAGAATGATATAAGGAACTCTCGGTTCACGAATTCATCTGGACTTTTGGGACGATTTTCGTATCCCTCCATAAAAAGGGCCAAAATCAGTATTTTCAGACCATACGATGGCTTGTGTTTGAGATCTGTCACAGAACCCAAATCACAGTTATAAATTTTTGATAAGAATTCTATAAGGGTCTCCTAGTACTCGATTTCAACTGGCGTTTTTGGGCAATTTTCATACCACACAACAAAAATGGACCAAAGTTCGTTGTTTTGAACCAAACGATGGTTAGTGTTTGAAATATAAGACGTAGAACCCGAAACACAATTATAAATATAGGAGAAGAATGCTATCAGGGTCTCCTGGTCCTCGATTTCATCTAGATTTTTCGGGCGACTTTTGTATCACCCAACAAAAATCTACCAAAATTCGTATTTTCATACAAAACGAAGGCTAGTGTTTGAATTCTGATGAATAATCCGAAACACAATTAAAAATTTTGGAGAAGAATTTTGGGAGATTTTTGTCGATCTCTTGGTCCTCGATTTCTTCTGGTCTTTTTCGGGACATTTTTGTACCACCCGACAAAAATAGACCGAAAATCGTATTTTTGGAACTGAATTTCTACGGGTCTTTTTCAGGAGATGTTTAAAATCAGGTGCCGAACCTAAAAACACAATTATAAATTTTAGAGAAGAATGCTATAATGGTCTCCTGGTCCTCGATTTCATATGGACTTTTCAGGCGATTTTCGTACTACCCGACTAAAATGGACCGAAATCCGTATTTTCGAACAAGACGATGGCTAATGTTTGAAATCTGAAGCGAAACCCGAAACACAATTATAAATTAAGAAGAACAATTTATAAGGGTCATTTGGTCCCCGATTTCATCTGGACGTTTCAGGCGATTTTCGTACCCATCGATGATAATGGACCAAACTCTGTATTTTCGGACCAGATGATGGCCAATGTTTGAAATCATACACGGGACCCGAAACAAAGTTATTAATTCAGTAGAAGAATGCTATAATTTGAGTCTTCTGGTCCTCGATTTCATATGGACTTTTTGGGAGATTTTCGTACCACGACAAAAAGGGCAAAAATCAGTATTTTCAGACCAGACAATGGCTAGTGTTTGAAACACAATTATAAATTTTGGAGAAGAATGCTACAAGGGTCTCCCGAGCCTCGATTTCATCTGGACTTTTTGGGCGATTTTTGTACCACCCAACAAAAATGGACCAACTCCGTAGTTTCAGACCAAACGTTGGTTAGTGTTTGAAATCTGACAAAGAACCCGATACAGAGTTATAAATTTAGGAGAAGAATGTAATAAGGGTCTCCTCGTCCTCGATTTCATCTATACTGTTCGGGCAATTTTTATACCACCAGACAAAAATGGACCGAAATTCGTATTTTCTTACAAGACGATGGCCAGTGTTTGAAATCCGATGCGGAACCCGAAACACAGTTATAAATTTTGGTGAAGAATGCTATAATGGTCTCCCGGTTCTCGATTTCATCTGGACTTTTTGGGAGATTTTCGTACCACCCGAATAAAATGGACCGAAATCCGTATTTTTGAACAACACGATGCCTAGTGTTTCACATCTAACGCGGAACCTGAAACACAGCTACAATATTTAGAACCTCGATTTCACTTGGACCGAAACCTCCTTTCTCACCATGGATGCCCGCAAACGAGGACCAAGAACCAAGCATGCAGCAGTGGGTCCTTCAAGAAAACGAACAAGGAATCCCAACATCACGGATTTATCCCGGCTTCTACACACACCGGAAGAAATTGATCGTTTTCTCAAATTCTACTCTGACAAGTGTCTTATCATTCCAAAATATGGTACTGTAAACTCTTTCTCTGCCTTTAACTTTCCTGAGTTACTCAAGGCCCAACATGTTGAAGAGTTTATAGGTTACAAAGGTCTTTTGTAACACCCCAAATTTTATAATAAACAATTTTATTAATGGAATAAGATTTTAAATAATTAATTTGATTTTCAAATTATTTTATAATATATGTTTATAAGTTTTGTGATTAATTTGCGTTACATGAATGCTTTATATGATCTGCTAGTTTTATGAGACTAAATGAGTAATATTGTAACACCTTGAATTTGTTGTTATTATACATTAATAGTAATTTCTCATACATATTTTAATGTGGTGCTGGTAATGTTTTTATCTAGTTTTTATTTATTTATCGACTCGTCTTAGTGATTTATTTAAATTAGCGATTATGGATATTAAATTCAACTTTTATATTAGATATAGATTCATAAATGTTAATTTTAGATTGTTATTATGTTAAGCTTAATATTTTAATATTATTGCTAACTA
>NC_021164.2:11621315-11623127 GCF_000331145.2 Cicer arietinum | reverse complement strand
CATGGTAGCCGTATGCGATCTATCTCGAATTCTCTCCCATTTCGCTATGGAAATAGATGAATAGTTGGCTTCACACACAAATCCACCTATGCACTCGTTTCTGGCCTTGCCTTGGCCGATCGTGACTCTATTTAAATGTAAACAACCATTTTTCGTCCCTTGGACAAACTATTTTTGGGATATTCTGGAAACCACATTCATCCTTTCGAAAAATGGATATCATATTTGGATTACCCTCATTAAAACCTTCAAGAAACACTACTCATTTGCATTTTTCGGTGAAGTTGACGTCGGACCCTTCTGGTGCTCTGACGAGTCGGTGAGACATTTTCTGCAGTTTTCTTCTCCTCGTTTTGACTCCATTTTTGCTCAAAAAAATTATTATTAATTATTTAATTTTTATTTTATGCTCCGCATAATTTTTCAGTCCCGTGTCGATTTTTGGATCCGTGCTTTACGTTGTCAATCTGCAGTTGCCGTTGAAAACTCTCATTGACTCCCGGGTTTGATGAAACGTCGAAATAAGGTAAGGGGTGAGAGAGCGTTTGAATTCATGAGTGTAATATATTGTGAGATGAACGGGAAAACCGTATTTCCCAACGATTCATCCGGGGCTCGCTACGTATGGCAGTAGCCCTTTGAGGGATAAATTAATTAATGTGAAAATATGGAACTTGTGAGATTAAAATATAGAATAGAAATATTTGTAGGGTGTTGATTGATTTAATTTGTTTGAATGTGTGGCATTTGATATTATTGTGATATTTGATTTAAATTCTTTAAATGTGTGGTGTGTGATATTATTGTGATATTGGTTGTTGAATTAATTTTATGCATATGTTTGATTAGATGAGTTTAAATGATGTTATAATAAAAATAGATGTGTTGTGATAATTATATGTAATGATGATAATGTATGATTAATAATGGTGATGTGATAAATTTGTGATGAATATATGTGTTGCTGTATGATTGATGATAGTGATTCTATAAATTGTGATGAGTTTATGTGATGATGATGATGATGTGTGATTAATTATAGTGATGTTATAAATTGTGATGAGAATATTGTGATTTCAATTTGTGTCTGAGATGACGGTATTAATGGAGTATCATATACCAACGAGGGGAGAAAATAAATATTGTGAATTTGTGAAGTGGAGATTATTTTGTCATCATATAGGTAGGGCCTGACAAGCCTAGTGATTCCGGGGAAGTACAACTGAATGAGCCTGATCGTGGCGGTCTGCTGTCGAGCCTTAAGGCAAGATTGTTAGACCTTGGAGGTATTCGGGTGGGGAATTCCTAGGTGACTTGGAGGTAGCACTCCAAATGTCGGGAGCTACCACGCAACACACGTTTACCTCGACTGTCACGTATATGTGTCTCGGGTTGAGTTGAGGGGATCTATGAGGACAGGGCCAATTTGAATTGTCCGTCCACCGGGATGGTGGCATAGTATCAAGCCTCCTAACCAAGTACTTCAGAGTTAGAATGGTACCACATTGTGAAGTAGAGTCTAAGCTCATGCATAGCATTGCATTTACTTGTGATTGTTTTGTGGTGATTGATGTGTTTCAAAAGTAATAATAATTACTCTTAGATGATTTGATGCATATTATAATGAGATGATTATCTTACTTGAGTGAATTTGATGTTATAATATGATACTATTTACTTAAATATTTTGATATATCATAATGTGATTATGATACGGTCTATTATGATTGTTGCGTGTTCTTCTTACTTATATTATACTATTAACAAGATTTTGAAACTCACCTCCTTCGTTATTTGTGTTTGACTGGCTTG
>NC_021164.2:11617632-11618396 GCF_000331145.2 Cicer arietinum | reverse complement strand
ATGGCTAGTGTTTGAAATTTGACCCGGAACTTGAAACACAATTATAAATTTTGGAGAAGAATTCTATAAGGTTCTCTCGGTTCTTGATTTTATCTGCACTTTTCGGGCGATTTTCATACCCCTCGACAAAAATTGACCAAAATCTGTATTTTCGGATCAAACGATGGCTAGTGTTTGAATTTTGACGTGGAACCTGAAACACAGTTATAAATTTTGGAGAAGAATGCTATAAGGGTCTCCTGGTCCTCGATTTCATCCGGACGTTTTGGGCGATTTTCGTACCACCCAACAAAAATGGACTGAAATTCATATTTTCAGACTAGAGTATGGTTAATGTTTAAAATCGAGCGCGGAGCCCAAAGAACATTTATAAATTTTTTAGAAGAATGCTATAAGGGTCTCCCGGTCCTCGGTTTCACCAAGACTTTTCAATCGATATTCGTACCACCCTACTAAAATAGACTAAAATCTGTATTTTCAGACCAAACAATGGCTAGTGTTTGAAATCTGACACGAAACCCGAAACACACATATAAATCAATATTTTCAGACATGACGATGGCTAGTGTTTGAGATCTGGCGCAGAACCCGAAACATAGTTATAAATTTTGGAGAAGAATGCTATAAGGGTCTCCTGGTACTCGATTTCATATGGACTTTTGGGCAATTTTTGTACCACCCAACAAAACGGACCAAAGTCCGTAGTTTCGGAAAAAATGATGCTTAGTGTTTGAAATATAAGACGCAGAACCCGAAACACGGTT
>NC_021164.2:11616493-11617132 GCF_000331145.2 Cicer arietinum | reverse complement strand
TTCTTCTAAACTTATAACTGTGTTTCGGATTCTGCATTTTATATTTCAAACACTAACCATCGTTTTGTCTAAAACTACAGACTTTGGTCCATTTTTGTCGGGTGGTACGAAAATTGCCCAAAAAGTCCACATGAACTAGAGTACCGGGAGACTCTTATAGCATGCTTCTCCAAAATTTATAACTGTGTTTTGTACTTGACGCCAAATTTCAAACACTAGCCATCATCTGGTCCAAAAATACTGATTTGGCTCTTTTTCTGGAGTGGTACGAAAACGTCCCAAAAAGTCCATATGAAATCCAGGACCGAGAGTCCCTGATATCATTCTTCTTCTAATTTTATTATTTTCTTTTGGGTTCCACGTCAGATTTCAAACACTAGCCATCGTCTTCTTTGAAAATAGGGATTTTGGTCCATTTTAGTCCGGCGGTATGAAAATCGCTCGAAAACTCCCGATAAAATCGAGGACCGAGAGACCCTTATAGCATTCTTCTCTAAAATTTATAACTATGTTTCAAGTTCCGCGACAGATTTCTAACACTAGCCATTGTCTGGTCCGAAAATACAGATGTTGGTCCATTTTTATTCGAGGGGTACGAAAATCATTCGAAAAGTCCAAATTAAATTGAGGACCGCGAGA
>NC_021164.2:11613243-11615853 GCF_000331145.2 Cicer arietinum | reverse complement strand
GAAAATACAGATTTTGGTCCATTGTTGTCGAGTGTACGAAAATTGTCCAAAAAATCCAGATGAAATCGAGTACCAGGAGACTCTTAATTGATTATTCTCCAAAATTTATAATTTTGTTTCGGGTTCCACGACAGATTTCAAACACTAACCATCGTTTTGTTTGAAGATACGAATTTTGGTCTATTTTAGTCGGGTGGTACGAAAATAGCCGGAAAAGTCTAGATGAAATCGAGGACCAGTAGACCCTTATAGCATTCATCTCCCAAATTTATAACTATTTTTCTGGCTTAGCGCCATATTTGAAACAGTATCCTTCGTCTGGTCCGAAAATACGAATTTGGGTGCATTTTTTTTCCATGTGTTCGAGAAACCTTTATAGCATTCTTCTCCTAAATTTATAACTGTGTTTCAGGTTCCGTGTCAGATTTCAAACACTTGCCATAGTCTTGTTCGAAAATACGAATTTGGGTGCATTTTTTTTCCATGTGTTCGAGAAACCTTTATAGCATTCTTCTCCTAAATTTATAACTGTGTTTCAGGTTCCGTGTCAGATTTCAAACACTTGCCATAGTCTTGTTCGAAAATACGAATTTCGGTCCATTTTAGTCGGGTGGTACGAAAATCGACCGAAAAGTCCAGGTGAAATCGAGGACTGGGAGACCCTTATAGCATTCGTATCCAAAATATTTAATTTTGTTTCGAGTTCTCCGTCCGATTTCAAACACTAGCCATCGTCTGGTCCGAAAATACGGATTTCAGTCCATTTTGGTCTTGTGGTAAGAAAATTGCCCGAAAAGTCCAGAACAAATCGAGGACCCAGAGACCCTTATAACATTCTTCTCCAAAATTTACAACTGTGTTTCGAGTTCTGCATCAGATTTCAAACACTAGCCATTGACTTGTCTGAACATACGGATTTCTGTCCATTTTGGTCGGGTGGTACGAAAATTGCCTGAAAAGTTCTCATGAAATCGAGGACCTAGAGACCCTTATAGAATTCTTTTGTAAATTTATAACTGTTTTTTGGGATCTATGACCGATTTTAAACACTAGCCATTGTCTGGTCCGAAAATACGGATTTCTGTCCATTTTTGTCGAGGACCGGGAGACCCTAGAAACATTCTTCTTCTAAATTCATAATAGTGTTTCGGGTTCTGCATCGGATTTCAAACACTAGCCATCATCTAATCCTAATAATAGATTTCAGTCCATTTTTTTCAAAGGATTCTTCATCTAAATTTAAAATTGTGTATCGAGTTCCGCGTCAGATTTCAAAAACTAGCCATCGTCTTGTTCAAAAATACGGATTTCGGTCCATATAAGTCGGTTAGTACGAAAATCGCCCGAAAAGTCCAGATGAAATCAATGACCGATGGACACTTATAGCATTCTTCTTCTAAATTTATGACTGTGTTTCGTGTTCTGCATCAGATTTCAAACACTAACAATCGTCTTGTTCGAAAATATGGATTTTGGTCCATTTTAGTCTGGTAATAGTGTTTTGGGGAGATAATCGTACCACCCAACAAAAATGGACCGAAATTCGTATTTTCGAACAAGATAATGGATAGTGTTTTATAACTGATGCAGAACCCGAAACACAATTATAAATTTAGGAGAAGAATGCTATAAGAGTCTCTCGGTCCTCAATTTCATCTTGACATTTCGGGTTATTTTCGTACCACCCGACTGAAATGGATCTAAATCAGTATTTTCGAACTAGACGATGGCTAGTGTTTGAAATCTGACGCAAAACCCGAAACACTGTTATATATTTAGGAGAAGAATGCTATAAGGGTCTCTCGATCCTCGATTGCATCTGGACTTTTCGGCAATGTTCGTACCACTCGACAAAAATGGCTAGTGTTTGAAATCACAAGCGGAACCTGAAACACTACAAAAATTGACCAAAATATGTATTTTCGGACCAGACGATGGCTAGTGTTTGAAGTCTGATATGGAACTTGAAACACTATTATATATTTAGGAGAAGAATTCTATATGGCTATCCAGCTCCTCGATTTCATCTGGACTATTTCGGCAATTTTTGTACCACCCGACAAAAACAGACCGAAATCCGTATTTTCGAACAAGATGATGGATAGTGTTTGAAATATAACGCGGAAAATGAAACACAGTTATAAATTTAGGAGAAGAATGCTATAAGAGTATCCTGGTCCTCGATTTCATCTGGATATTTCGGGCGATTTTTGTACACCCTGACTCAAATGGATCGAAATCTGTATTTTCAAACAAGATGATGGCTAGTGTTTGAAATCTGACTCGAAAACCGAAACACTGTTATAAATTAAGAAGACGAATACTATAAGGGACTCTCGGTCCTCGATTTCATCTGAACTTTTCGGGCGAGTTTCGTACCCCTCGACAAAAATGGATCAAAATCTGTGTTTTCAAACCAGACGATGGCTAGTGTTTGAAAGCTGATGCAAAACCTGAAACACTATTATAAATTTAGGAGAAGAATGTTAAAAGGGTCTCTCGGTCCTCGATTTCATTTGGACTTTTCGTGCGATTTTTGAATCACCCGAAAAAAATGTATTGAAATCCGTTTTTTCGAACCAAACTATGGTTAGTATTTTAAATCTGATG
>NC_021164.2:11611870-11613200 GCF_000331145.2 Cicer arietinum | reverse complement strand
GTCCTCAATTTCATTTGGACTTTTCGGGCGCTTTTCGTACCACCCGAAAAAAATGGACTGAAATGTGTATTTTCGGACTAGATGATAGCTTGTATTTGAAATGTGACGCGGAACCCAAAACACAGTTATAAATTTAGGAGAAGAATGCAATAAGAGTTTCCTGGTCCTCGATTTCATCTAGTCATTTCAGGAGATTTTCGTACCACCTGACTAAAATGGTCCGATATCCGTATTTTCGAACAAGATGATGGCTAGTATTTAAAATCTAACGCGAACCTCGAAACACAATTATAAATTTTAAAGAAGAATGCTATAAGGGACTCTTAATGCTCGATTTCATATGGACTTTTGGGGCGATTTTCATACCACCCGACAAAAATGGACCCAAATACGTATTTTTTCGAACAAGACAATGGATAATGTTTGAAATCTGACGCGGATCACGAAACATAATTATAAATTTAGGAGAAGAATGGTGTAAGAGACTCCTGGTCCTCAATTTCATCTGGAAATTTCAGGCGATTTTCGTACCACCCGACTAAAATGGACCGAAATCCGTATTTTCGAACAAGACGATGGCTAGTGTTTGAAATCTGACGCGGAAACCGAAATACAGTCATAAATTTAGAAGAAGAATGCTATAAATGTCTCTCGGTCATTGATTTCCTCTGGACTTTTTTGGGTGATTTTCATACCCCTTGACAAAAATTGACCAAAATCTATATTTTCGGACTAGACAATTACTAGTGTTTGAAATCTGATGCGGAATCCAAAACACTGTTATATAGTAAGGAGAAGAATGATATAAGGGTCGCTCAGTCCTCCATTTCATCTGGATTTTTCGGGCTATTTTCGTACCACACGACAAAAATGGACCGAAATCCGTATTTTGGAACAACACGATGTCTAGTGTTTGAAATCTAACGCATAATGCGAAACACTTTTATATATTTACGAGAAGAATTTTGTAAGGGTCTCTTGGTCCTCGATTTCATCTCGACTTTTCAGTCGATTTTCGTACCCATCGACAAAAATATGCCGAAATCTGTATTTTCGGACCAGACGATGGCTAGTGTTTGAATTTTGACGCAAAACCCGAATCACAGTTATAAATTTTGGAGAAGAATGTTATAAGGGTCTCCCGGTCCTCGATTTCATCTAGACTTTTCGGGTGATTTTTGTATCACCCAACAAAAATTGACCAAATTTCTTATTTTCTTACAAGACGATGTCTAGTGTTTGAAATCTGATGCGGAACCCGAAACAAAATTATAAATTTTGGGCAAGAATGCTATAAGGGTATCCTGGTCCTTGATTTCATCTTGTCTTT
>NC_021164.2:11611299-11611527 GCF_000331145.2 Cicer arietinum | reverse complement strand
CATTTAATAAAATAGAGTTGTCAAATAAAGTAATAATTACATATTAATTTTACAACTCCATTTTGTTATATGTTATTATGATTTTCGTTATTTAGTACAACTACAAAACAAAGATAATAATAACATATAAAAAAATAGAGATGTCAAATAAATATGTAATTATTAATATATTTGATAATTCTATTTTATTATATATTATTATTATCTTCTTTTTAAGGTTTGACAGCA
>NC_021164.2:11586822-11611279 GCF_000331145.2 Cicer arietinum | reverse complement strand
ATTATCTTCGTCATGTAGTTGTACTTTATAACGAATATAATAGAAACATATAATAAAATAGATTTGTCTAATCAAGTAATAATTACATATTTATATGACAACTCTATTTTGTTATATATTGTTATTATATTTGTTTTATAGTTTTAGTTCATAACGAAGATGATAATAACATATATTAAAATAGAGTTGTCAAATAAATATGTAATTCTTTGTTTATTTAACAACTCAATTTGGTTCTATGTTATTATTATCACCGTTTTATATACGTCGTAACTAAGATAATAATAACATATAATAAAATAGAGTTGTCAAACAAATAAGTTTTAAGGAAATAAATAATAACATCTAAAAAAATAGAGTTGTCAAATAATGTAATAATTATATTTTTATTTGACAACTGAATTTTTTTTTTATGTTTTTATTATTTTCGTTTTGTTATTGTACTAAATAACAAAAATAATAATAACATAGAACAAAATCGAGTTGTAAATTAAATATAAAACGAAGATAGTAATAGTATATAATAAAATAGTGTTGCCAAATAAATATTTAAGTATTACATTATTTGACAACTCTATTTTATTTAATGTTATTATTATCTTCGTTTTATGGTTTATTTGAGTTACAAATTTGATGAAATTTGTTTTATATTAAAAAATATAATTAATTTTATGGGTTTTGTTTAAAATTTTTGATGAAATTTTGAATTTTTGTAAAAAAGAAGGATAACATTGTAGACACTTTAAAACATAAAAGATTAAATTTTCACTTTAGTGTGTTAGGCTGTTTAGGGTTAAAAAAAATCATGTTTAGGGTTTTAGAAATCACATTTAGGGATTGGGGTTTAGAGTTTAGGGTTCAGGATTTAGGGTTAACAGTTTAGGGTTTAGGACTCAGGGTTTAAGGTTTAGGTTTAAGGTTTAGGATTTAGGGTTTTGGCCTTAAGGTTAGGTGTTTAGTATTAAGGGTTATCTTCATAACAAAGAATAACTACAAAACAAAGATAATAGTAACATATTATAAAATTAAGTTGTCAAATAAAGATATAATTAATACTTTATTTGAAAATAATATTTTATAATATATTATTATTATCTTCGTTGTGAAAAACAAATACCAAACAAAGATGATAATAACATATAATAAAATAGAGTTGTCAAATAAAGTAATAAATATATATTTATTTGATAAACTCAATTTTATTATATGTTATTATCTTCGTTATGTAGTAAAAAAATAAAACGAAGATAATAATAACATAAAATAAAATAGTGTTTTCAAATAAAGTAACAATTACTTATTTATTAGACAACTCTATTTTATTAAATATTATTATTTTGTAATTGTACTTAATAACGAATATAGTAATAACATATAATAAAATACAGTTGTCAACTAAATTAATTATTACATATTTATTTGACAACTCAATTTTGTTATATGTTATTATCATCTTTGTTATTAAGTACAACTATCAAACGAAGATAATAATAATATTTAATAACATAGAGTTTTGAAATAAAGTAACATTCACAATACTATTTTGTTAAATGTTATTATTATCTTCGTTTTATAGTTGTACTTAATAATGGAATTTGTAATAAAATATAACACAATTGAACTATTAAATAAATATGTAATTATTACTTTATTTGACAACTCTATTTTATTATATGTTAATATTATCTTCATAATATAGATGTACTACATGACGAAGATAATAATAGCATATAATAAAATAAAGTTGTCAAATAAAGTACTAATTACATATTTATTTGATAAACTCAATTTGTTTATATGTTATTATTATCTTCGTTATGTAGTAAAACAATAATACTTATAACCCGAAAAGTCCAGATAAAATTGACGATCGAGAGACCCTTATAGCATTCTCCTTCTAAATTTATAACTGTATTTCAGGTTCCATGTCAAATTACAAACACTAGCCATCGTCTGGTCCGAAAATACGGATTTCAATCCTTATTAGTCTAGTGGTACGAAAATCACCCGAAAAGTCAAGATGAAATCGGGGACTTGGAGACCCTTATAGCATTCTTCTCCAAAATTTATTACTATGTTTCAGTTTTCGCGTCAAATTTCAAACACTAGCCCTCGTCTGGTGGTATGAAAATCGCTGTAAAAGTCCAGATGAAATCGAGGACCAGAAGACCCTTATAGCACTCTTCTACAAAATTTATAATTGTGTTCCGCGTTCCATGTAAAATTTCAAACACTAGCCCTCGTCTGTTCAGGAAATACTGATTTCGGTCCATTTTTGTCGGGTGGTATGAAATCAAGGACGGGGAACCCCTATAGCATTTTTCTCCAAAATTTATAACTCTGTTTCGGGTTCAGCGACAGATTTCAAACACTAGCTATCGTCTGGTCCGAAAATACAAATTTTGGTCCATTTTTGTCGAGGGGAACAAAAATTGCCCGCAAAGTCCAGATGAAATCGAGGAGAAGAAGATTCTTGTAGCATTCTTCTCCTAAATTTATAACTAAGTTTGGGGTTCTGCGTCAGATTTCAAACACTAGCCATCGTTTGGTCCGAAAATACGAATTTCGGGCCATATTTGTCGGGTGGTACGAAAATCGCCTACAAATTCCATATGAAATCGAGGACCGAGAGACCCTTATAGCATTCTTCTCCAGAATTTAAAAATGTCTTTCGGGTTCCGCGTCAAATTTCAAACACTAACCCTCGTCTAGTCCAAAAATACAGATTTCTGTTCATTTTTGTTTGGTGGTACGAAAATTGCCTGAAGAGTCCAAATGAAATTGAGGACTGAGAGACCCTTATAGCATTCTTCTCCTAAATTTATAACTGTGTTGCGAGTTCTGTGTCGGACCTCAAACACTAGCCATTGTTTTGTTGAAAAATACGAATTTCGGTCCATTTTATTCGGGTGGTACGAAAATAACCCGAAAATACAAGATGAAATCGAGGACCAGGAGTCCCTTATAGCATTCTTCTCCTAAATATATAACAGTGTTTCAGATTACGGGTCAGATTTCAAACACTAGCCATCTTCTGGTCCGAAAATATAGATTTAATCCATTTTAGTCTAGTGGTATGAAAATCGCCCGAAAAGTCCAGATGAAACCGAGGACCGAGAGACCCATATAGAATTCTTCTCCTAAATTTTTTAAATGTGTTTTAGATTCCTTATAATACCACTAGTTTTGATACAAAAGTCCTGATAATATGTTCACAACATTAGATTTTAAACACTAGCCATTGTCTTGTTCGATAATACAGATTTCTTTCCATTTTTGTCGGGTGGTACGAAAATCTCCCAAAAAGTCCAGTAAAATCGAGGACCAGGAAACCCTTATAACATTCATCTCCATAATTTATAACAGTAATTCATGTTCCGCGTCAAATTTCAAACACAAGCCCTCTTCTGGTCCGAAAATACAGATTTCGGTTCATTTTTGTTGGGTGTTACGAAAATCGATCTAAAAGTCCAAATGAAATCGAGGACCGGGAAACCCTTATAGAATTCTTCTCCTTAGTATATAACCGTGTTTCAGGTTCCGCGTAAGATTTCAAACACTAGCCATCGGCTGGTCCGAAAATACATATTTTGATCAATTTTTGTTGAGGGGTACGAAACTCGCCCCAAAAGTCCAGATGAAATTGAGGACCAAGAGACCCTTATAGAATTCTTCTTATAAACCTAAAATTATGTGTCGGGTTCTGCGTCAGATTTAAAACACTACCCATCGTCTAGTTCAAAAATATGGATTTCAGTCCAATTTATTCGGTTGTACGAAAATCGCCCGAAATGTCCAGATGAAATCGAGGACCAAGAGACTCTTATAGCATTCTTCTCCTAAATTTCTAACTGTGTTTCGGGTTCCGAGTCAGATTTCAAAAACTATTCATTGTCTTCTTTGAAAATTTGGATTTTGGTCCATTTTTGTCGTGTGGTACGAAAATCGCCCTAAACGTCTAGTCGAAATAGGGGACAAGAAGACCCTTATAGCATTCTTCTCCTAAATATATAACATTGTTTCAGGCTCCGCGTCAGATTTCAATCACAAGCCATCGTTTGGTAAGAAAATACATATATTGAAACATTTTTGTCGAGGTGTACAACAATTGCAAGAAAAGTCCAAATGAAATCGAGGACCGGGCGACCTTTATATCATTCTTCTCCTTAATATATAATAATGTTTCAAGTACTGCGTCAGATTCAAACACTATCAATCGTCTGGTCCGAAAATACAGATTTCTATTCATTTTTGTTAGGGGGTACGAAAACCACCCGAAAAGTCCAGATGAAATCGAGGACCAGAGGACTCTGATAGCATTCTTCTCCTAAATTTATAAATGTATATCGGGTTCCGTGTCAGACTTCAAACACTAGCCATCGTCTTGTTCGCGGTGTACGTAAATCTCCCGAAACGTCCAGCTGAAATCAACGACCGGGTGACCCTTATAGCATTTTTCTCCTAAATATATAACAATGTTTCTCATTTCGGATCAGATTTCAAACACTAGCCATCCTCTGGTCTGAAAATACAGATTTTGGTCCATTTTTTTCGAGGGGTTCGAAAATTGCAAGAAAGGTCCAGATGAAATCGAGGACCGAGAGACCCTTATAACATTCTTCATCTAAATTTATAATTGTGTATAGAGTTCTGCGTCGAAATACAAAAACAAGCCTTCGTCTTGTTCGAAGATACGGATTTCGATCCATTTTAGTCGGGTGGTACGAAAATCGCTCGAAAAGTCCAGATGAAATCGAGGACCCGGAGAACCTTAAAGCATTCTTCTGTTAAATATATAACAGTGTTTCGGGTTCTGCGTCAGATATCAAACACTAGCCATTGTCTATTCCGAAAATATAGATTTCGGTCCATTTTTGTCGAGGGGTACGAAAATCGCCCAGAAAGTCCAGATAAAATTGAGGACTGAGAAACCGTTATAGCACTCTTCTCCTAAATTTATAATTGAGTTTCGCGTTCTGCCTCAGATTTCAAACAATAGCAATTGTCTTGTACGAAAATACGGATTTTGGTTGATTTTTGTCGGGTGGTACGAAAATCGCCCGAAAATCCCAGATGAAATCTAGGACCAACAGACCCTTATAGCATTCTTCTTCTAAATTTATAACTGAGTTGCGGGTTTCGCGTCAGACCCTGATAGCATTCTTCTCAAAAATTTATTATAGGTTTTTAGGTTCAGCGACAGATTTCAAACACGTGCCATCGTCTTGTCTGAAAATATAGATTTCGATCCTTTTTTGTCGAGGGGTAAGAAAATCGCTTGGAAAGTCCAAATGAAATCGAGCACTGAGAGACCCATATATCATTCTTCTCCTATATTTATAACTGTGTTCTAAGTTCTGTGTCGGATTTCAAACACTAGCCATTGTTTTGTTCAAAAATATGAATTTCATCCATTTTAGTCGGGTGGTACGAAAATCACGCGAAAATACAAGATGAAATCGAGGACCAGGAGTCCCTTATAACATTCTTCTCCTAAATATACAACAGTGTTTCGGATTCCAGGTCAGAATTCATACACTAGCCATCGTCTGGTCCGAAAATATAGATTTAATCCATTTTAGTCTAGTGGTATGAAAATCGCTCGAAAAGTCCAGATGAAATCGAGGACCGGGAGACCCTTATAGAATTCTTCTCATAAATTTATAAATGTGTTTCAGATTCCTTATAATATCTTCACAACGTCAGATTTCAAACACTAGCCATTGTCTTGTTCGAAAATACATGTTTCTTTCCATTTTTGTAGGGTGGTACAAAAATCGCCCAAAAAGTCCAGATGAAATTGAGGACCAGGAAACCCTTATAGCATTCTTATCCTAAATTTATAACAGTATTTCAGGTTCCGCGTCAAATTTCAAACACAAGCCCTCATCTGGTCCGAAAATACAGATTTTGATCAATTTTTGTCGATAGGTACTAAACACGCACGAAAAGTCTAGATGAAATTGAGGACCAAGAAACGCTTATAGCATTCTTCTTCTAAATTTAAAATCGTGTTTCGGGTTCCGCGTCAGATTTCAAACACTAGCCATCGTCTAGTTCGAAAATATGGATTTCAGTCCAATTTAGTCAGGTGGCATGAAAATCGCCCGAAATGTCCAAATGCATTCGAGGACCAAGAAACTCTTATAGCATTCTTCTCCTAAATTTCTAACTGTGTTTCGTGTTCCACGCCTGATTTCAAACACTATCCATCGTCTTGTTTGAAAATTTAGATTTCGGTCCATTATTGTCGTGTGGTTCGAAAATCGCCCTAAACCTCCAGTTGAAATCGAGGACCAGAAGAACCTTATAGAATTCTTCTCCTAAATATATAATAGTGTTTCGGGTTTCCCATCAAATTTCAATCACTAGCCATCGTCTTGTTAGAAAATACAGATATTGAAACATTTTTGTCGAGGCGTACCAAAATCGCCCGAAAAGTCCATATGAAATCGAGGACCCATCGACCCTTATATCATTCTTCTCCTTAATATATAACAGTGTTTCGGGTTCGGCGTCAGTTTTAAAACACTAGCAATCGTGTGGTTCGAAATACAGATTTTAGTCATTTTTTGTCGAGGGGTATGAAAATTGCCCAAAAAGTCTAGATGTAATCAAGGACCGAGGGTCCCTTATAACATTCTTCTAAATTTATAATTGTGTTTCGGTTTCTGCGTCAAATTTCCAACCCTAGCCATCATCTTAGTTGAAAATACGATTTTCGATCCATTTTAGTCAGGTGGTACAAAAATCACACAAAATGTCCAGATGAAATGGAGGACCATGAGACTCTTATAGCAATCTTCTCCTAAATTTATAACTGTGTTTCGGGTTCCGCTACAGATTTCAAACACTATCGATCGTCTTGTTCAAAAATACGGATTTCAGTCCTTTTTTGTCGGGTGATACGAAAATCACCCGAATTGTCGAGATGAAATCGAGGACCAGGAGACCATTATAGAATTCTACTCTTAAATATATAACAGTGTTTCGGGTTCAGCATCAGATTTCAAACACTAGCCATCGTATGGTCCGAAAATACAAATTTTGGTCCATTTGTGTAGAGGTATATGGAAATCTCCCGAAAAGTCCTGATGAAATCGTAGACCAAGAGACCCTTATAGCATTCTTCTTCTAAATTTTAACTATGTTTCGGGTTCCGCCTCAGTTTTCGAACACTAGCCATCATTTTGTTTAAAAAACCCGGATACTGGGTCAAATTTCAACCACTTCCCATCGTTTAGTCCAAAAAGACAGATTTTTTCCCATTTTTGTCGAATGTTACAAAACTCTTGCGAAAAGTCCAGATGAAATCAAGGACCGAGAGTCCCTTATATCATTCTTCTTCTAAATTTATAACTGTGTTTCGGTTTCTGCGTTAGATTTCTAAAATAGCCATCTTCTTGTTCAAAAATACTTGTTTCGATCCATTTTAGTCGGGTGGTACGAAAATAGCTCGAAATGTCCAGAAGAAATCGAGGACCTGGAGACTTGTATAGCATTCCTCTCATCAATTTAGAAATGTGTTTCGGGTTCCATGTCAGTTTTCAAACACTATCCATCTTCTTCTTTGAAAAACGGGTTTGGGTCCATTTTTTTGAGATGGTACGAAAATCGCCCGAAAAATCCAGATGGAATCGAGGACCGAGAGACCCTTCTGACATTCTTCTCCTAAATATATACTAGTGTTTAAGGTTTCGCATCATATTTCAAAGACTAGCCATCGTCTGGTTTGAAAATACAGATTTTGGTCCATTTTGGTCGAGGGGTACGAAACTCGCCTCAAAAGTTCAGACGAAATCAAGGACCGAGAGTCCCTTAGAGCATTCTTCTTCTAAATTTATAACTGTGTTTTGGTTTCCGTGTCAGGTTTCAAACCCTAGCCATCATCTTGTTTGAAAATATGCAGTTCGATCCATTTTAATCAGGTGGTTAAAAATCACCCGGAATGTCTTGATGAAATCGAGGACTAGGAGACTCTAATAGCATTCTTCTCCTAAATTTATAACTGTGTTTCGGGTTTTGTGTCAGTTTTCAAACACTATCCATCTTCTTGTTCGAAAAATGTATTTGGGTCCATTTTTGCGGATGGTACGAAAATCGCTCGAAAATTCCAGATGAAAATACTGATGGTACTAATAGCATTCTTCTCCTAAATATATACTAATGTTTAAGGTTTCGCATCGTATTTCAAACACTAGCCATCTCCTGGTTCGAAAATACTGATTTTGGTCCATTTTTGTCGAGGGGTACGAAATTCTCCTGAAAAGTTCAGATGAAATCAAGGACCGAGAATCCCTTATTGCATTCTTCTTCTAAATTTATAACTGTGTTTCGGTTTTCGCGTCAGATTTCAAACCCTAGCCATCATTTTGTTCGAAAATATGGATTTCGATCCATTTTAATCAGGTGGTTAAAAATCGCCCGCAAAGTCCATATGAAATCGAGGACTAGGAGACTCTTATAACATTTTTCACCTAAATTTATAACTGTTTTACTGGTTCCGCGTCAGACTTTAAACACTATCCATCGTCTTGTTGAAAATACAGATTTCGGTCCATTTTTGTCGGGTGGTACAAAAATAGCCCGAATAGTCCTAATGAAATCGAGGACCGGGAGACCCTTATAGAATTCTTCTCCTAAATATATAAAAGTGTTTTGGGTTCCGCATCAGATATCAAACACAAGCCATCGTCTGGTCCAAAAATACAGATTTTGATCCATTTTTGTAAAGGGATATGAAAATCGCCTGAAAAGTCTAGGACCGAGAGACCCTCATAGGATTTGACTTCTAAATTTGTAACTGTGTTTTGGGTTCCGCGTCAGATGTCAAACAATAGCCATCATTTTGTTTAAAAACACGGATACCGGTCCATTTTAGTCGGGTGGTACGAAAATCGCTTGAGATGTCCAGAAGAAATCGAGGACCAAGAGACTCTTATAGCATTCTTCTCCTAAATTTATATATGTGTTTAGGGTTTCGCGTCAGATTTCAAACACTAGCCATCGTCTTGTTCGAAAATACGGATTTCAGTCCATTTTGTCGTGTATTACGAAAATCGCCGAAAAGTCTAAATGAAATCGAGGACCGAGACACCTTCATAGCATTCTTCTCCTAAATATATAACAGTTATTCGGGTTCCGCGTCAGATTTCAAACACTAGCCATCGTCTATTCCGAAAATACAGATTTTGGTCCTTTTTTGTCGAGGGGTACAAAATTCGCCCGAAAAGTCAAGAAGATATCGAGGAACAACATACCCTTATAGCTTTCTTCTTATAATGGATAGTGTTTGAAATTTGATGCAGAACCTGAAACACAGTTATAAATTTAGGAGAAGAATGCTATAAGAGTCTCCTGGTCCTCGATTTCATATGGACATTTCGAGAGATTTTTGTACCACTTGACTAAAATGGATCGATATCTGTATTTTTGGGCCAGACGATTGCTAGTGTTTTAAATCTGATGCGGAACCCAAAACACTTTTTTTATATTTAAGAGATGAATGCTATAAGGTTTTCTTAGTCCTCGATTTCATCTGGACTTTTCAGATGATTTTCGTACCAAGTGAAAAAAATGGACGAAATTTATATTTTGGGGCCAAATCTGATGCAGAAACCGAAACACAGTTATAAATTTAGAAGAAGAATGCTATAAGGGTCTCTCGGTCCTCGATTTCATATGGACTTTTGGGACCATTTTCGTACCACCCGACAATAATGGACCGAAATATGTATTTTCGAACAAGACAATGGATAGTGTTTGAAAACTGACGCGGAACCCGAACCACAATTATAAATTTAGGAGAAGAATGCTATTAGAGTCTCCTGGTCCTCGTTTTCATCTAGACATTTTCGGGCGATTTTTTTACCACCCGACTAAAATGGACCGAAATCCGTATTTTCGAACAAATTGAAGGCAATTGTTTGAAATCTGACGCGGAAACCTAAACAAATTTATAAATTTAGAAGAAGAATGCTATAAGGGTTTATTGGTCCTCGATTTCATCTGGACTTTTCGGGCGATTTTGGTACCACCCTTGTAAAATGGATCTAAATCCGTATTTTTCGACTAGACGACGGCTAGTGTTTGAAATCCGACACGGAACTCGGTACCCAGATGTAAATTTAGGAGAAGAATGCTATAAGGGTATCTCGGTCCTCGATTTTCATCTAGACTTTTCGGCAATTTTCGTACTACTCGACAAAAATGAACTAAAATTGGTATTTTCAAACAAGACGATGGCTAGTGTTTGAAATCTGATGCTGAACCCGAAACATGGTTATATATTTATGAGAAGAATTCTATATGAGTTTCCTGGTCCTCAATTTCATCTGGACTATTCGAGAAATTTTCGTACAAACCGACATAAATGGACCGAAATCCGTATTTTCGAACAAGACGATGGATACTGTTTGAAATCTGACGCAGAACCTGAAACACTGTTATAAATTTAGGAGAAGAATGCTATAAGAGTATCCTTGTCCTCGATTTTGTATGGACATTTCGGGCGAGTTTCGTACCCCTCGACAAAAATGGACCAAAATATGTATTTTCAAACTAGATGATGGTTAGTGTTTGAAATCTGACGTGGAACCTGAAACACTTTTATATATTTATGAGAAGAATATTAAAAGGGTCTCTCAGTCCTCGATTTCATCTTGACTATTCGGGCGATATTCGTACCAGCCGACAACATTGGACCGAAATCCGTTTTTTCGAACCAGACTATGGTAAGTTTTTTAAATCTGATGCAGAACCCGAAATACTGTTATAAATTTAGGAGAATAATGAAATAAGGGATTCCTGGTCCTTAATTTCATTTGGACTTTTCGGGCGATTTTCGTACTACTCGATAAAAATGGAACGAAATATGTATTTTCGGACAAGACGATAGCTTGTATTAGAAATGTGACGCGGAACCCGAAGCACAGTTATATATTTAGGAGAAGTATGCAATAAGAGTCTATTGGTCCGAGATTTCATCTAGACATTTCGGGAGATTTTCGTACCACACGATTAAAATGGACCGATATCCGTATTTTCGAATAAGATGGTGGCCAGTATTTAAAATCTAATGCGGAACTCGAAATACATTTATAAACTTAGTAGAAGAATGCAATAAGAGTCTCCTGGTCCTCGATTTCATCTGGAGATTTCGGGAGATTTTGGTACCACCCTACTAAAATGGACCGATATCCGTATTTTTGAACAAGATGATGGCTAGTATTTAAAATCTGACGCAGAACTCGAAACACAGTTATAAATTTAGAAGAAGAATGCTATAAGGGACTCTCAATCCCCCATTTCATTCGGACATTTTAGGCGATTTTCGTACCACCCGACTAAAATTGACCGAAATATGTATTTTCGAACAAGACGATGGCTAGTGTTTGAAATCTGACGCCGAAATCGAAATACAGTCGTAAATTTAGAAGAAGAATGCTATAAGGGTCACCTGGTCCTCCATTTCATCTAGATATTTTGGGCGATTTTCAAACCCCTCGACAAAAATTGACCAACATCTGTATTTTCATATCAGACGATTCCTAGTGTTTGAAATCTGACGGGTAACCCGAAATACTGTTTTATATAAAGCAGAAGAATGATATAAGGGTCACTCGGTCCTCGATTTCATCTGGACTTTTCGGGCTATTTTCGTACCACACGACAAAAAAGGACCGAAATCCATATTTTCGAACAAGACGATGTATAGTGTGTGAAATCTGACGCATAACGCGAAACACTGTTACATATTTAAGAGAAGAATGCTGTAAGGGTATCTCGATTCTCGATTTCATCTACATATTTCAGGCAATTTTCGGGTCAGACGAGGGCTAGTGTTTGAAATTTGACGCAGAACCGAAAACACAATTATAAATTTAGGAGAAAAATGTTATAAGAGTCTTCTGGTCCTCGATTTCATCTGCACATTTCGGGAAATTTTCGTGCCACCCGACTAAAACGGTCCGATATACATATTTTCGAACAAGACGATGGCTAGTGTTTGAAATCTGACGCGGAACCCGAAACCCTGTTATATATTTAGGAGAAGAATGTTATAAGGGTCTCCCGGTCCTCGGTTTCATCTGGAATTTTCGGGAGATTTTTGTACCACACTACAAAAATGGACCGAAATCTGAATTTTCAAACAAGACGATGGATAGTGTTTGAAATATGACGCGTAACTTGAAACACAATTATTTTTTTAGGAGAAGAATGTTATAAGAGTCTCCTAGTCCTCGATTTCATCTAGACATTTCGGGCGATTTTCTTACCACTCGACTAAATTGGACCGAAATCCGTATTTTCGAACAAGACGATGGCTAGTGTTTGAAATGTGACGCGGAACCCGAAACACAGTTATAAATTTAGAAGATGAATGCTATAAGGTTCTCTAGGTCCTCGACTACATTTGGACTTTTCGGGCGAGTTTCGTACCCCTCGACAAAAATTGACCAAAATGTGTTTTCGGACCAGACGATGGCTAGTGTTTGAAATCTGACGAGGAACCCGAAACACGGTTATATATTAAAGAGAAGAATGCTATAAGGGTTCCCCGGTCCTCGATTTCATTTGGACTTTTGGATAGATTTTCGTAACTCACGAGAAAAATGGACAGAAATCTGTTTTTCGGACCAGAAGATGGCAAGTTTTTGAAATTTGACGCGGAACCTAAAATACTGTTCTAAATTTAGGAGAAGAATGCTATAAGGGTTTCCCGATCCTCAAGTTCTTCTGGACTTTTCGGGTGATTTTCGAACAAGACGATGGCTAGGGTTTGAAATCAAACTCTGTGAAGATATTATCATGACTTTTGTATCAAAACTAGTGGTATTATATGGAATCTGAAACACATTTATAAATTTAGGAGAAGAATTCAATAAAGGTCTTCCGGTCCTCGATTTCATCTGAACTTTTCGGGCAATTTTTATACCACTAGATTAAAATGGATAGAAATCCGTATTTTCGGACCAAACGACGGCTAGTGTTTCAAATTTGACATGGAACCCGAAATACAATATTAAATTTAGAAGAAGAAAGCTATAAGGGTCTCTCGGTCGTCGATTTCATTTGGACTTTTCGTACCCCTCGAAAAAAATTGACCAAAATCTATATTTTCGGAGTAGACGATGGCTAGTGTTTGAAATCTGACCTGGAATCCGATACACTGTTATATAACGGTCTCCAAGTCGTCCATTTCATCTGGTATTTCCGGGTGATTTTCGTATCACTCAACTAAAATGGAACGAAATTCATATTTTAAAAAATAATAATAGATAGTGTTTGAAATCCGACACGGAACTCGAAAGATAATTATAAATTTAGAAGAAGAATGCTATAAGGGTCTCTCGATCCTCGATTTCATCTGGACTTTTCAGGCGATTTTCTTACCCCTCAACAAAAAAGACCGAAATCTATATTTTTGGACAAGACGATGGCAAGTGTTTGAAATATGGCACGAAACCTAAAACCCAATAATAAATTTTGGAGAAGAATCCTATCAATGTATCTGGGTCCTCGATTTCATCTGGACTTTTCGGGCGATTTTCGTACCACCGGACAAAAATGCACTGAAATTCGTATTTTCGCACTAGACGATGCCTAGTGTTTGAAATCTGATGCGAAACATGAAACACATATATAATTTTTGGAGAAGAATGCTATAAGGGTCTCTCGGTCCTCGATATCATCTAGACTTTTCGTACCACTCGACCAAAATGGAATAAATCTGTATTGTTAGACCACACTTTGGCTAGTGTTTGAAATCTAGTGCGGAACTCGAAACACAGTTATAAATTTTGGAGAAGAATGCTACAAGGGTCTCCCGGTCTTCGATTTCATCTTGACTTTTCGGGCAATTTTCGTACGATCCAACTAAAATGGACCGAAATCTGTATTTTCGAAAAAGACTAGGGCTAGTATTTGATATTCCGGGCGATTTAACTACCACCCGACCAAAATGGACCGAAATCCGTATTGTCGAACAAGACAATTGTTAGTTTTTGAAATCTGATGCGGAACCCGAAACACAATCATAAATTTAGAAGAAGAATGTTATAAGGGTTTGTTGGTACTAGATTTCATCTGGACTTTTCAAGCGATTTTCGTACCCCTCAACAAAAATGAACCAAAATTTGTATTTTTGGACCAATCGATGACTAGTGTTTGATATCTGACGCGGAACCCGTAAAACTGTTATATATTTAGGAGAAGAATGCTTTAAGGTTCTCCAGGTCCTCGATTTCATTTGGACTTTTCGGGCGTTTTTCGTACCACCCGACTAAAATGGGATGAAATCCGTATTTTCCAACAAGACGATGGCTTATGATTGTATTCTAACGGGGAACCCGATACACAGTTATAAATTTAGATGAAGAATCTTATAAGGGTCTCTCGGTCCTCTATTTCATCTAGACTTTTAGGGCGATTTTCGTACTACCCGACTAAAATTGACCGAAATCCTTATATTTGAACAAAACAATGGCTAGTTTTTGAAGTCTGACACGGAACCCGAAACAGAGTTATAGATTTATAAGAAGAATCCTATCACGGTCTCCAAGTCGTCAATTTCATCTGGACTTTTTGGGCGATTTTCTTACCCCTCGAAAAAAATGGAATGAAATGTATTATTCGGACCAGATGATGGCTAGTGTTTGAAATCTGAAGTGGAATCCGAAGCACTGTTATAAATTTAGGAGAAGAATGGTGTAAGGGTCTCCTTGTCCTCGATTTCATCTGGACTTTTCGTGGGATTTTCTTACCACCCGACCAAAATGGACCGAAATCCGCATTTTTGGACCAAACGATGGCTAGTGTTTGAAATATGACGCAGAACCCGAAGCACAATTATAAATTTTGGAGAAGAATGCTACTAGGGTATCCCGGTCATCGATTTCATCGACAAAAAAAGACCGACATTCGTATTTTCGAACAAGATTATGGCTAGTGTCTGAAATCTGACGCGGCACCTGAAAAACAGTTATGAATTTAGAAGAAGAATGCTATAAGGGTCTCCCTATCCTCGATTTCGTCTAGACTTTTAGGGAGATTTTCGTACCACCCAACAAAAGTGGACCGAAATTCGTATTTTCGGACCAGACGATGGTCAGTGTTTAATATCGAGTGTGGATTCCGAAAAACAGTAATAAATTGTTTAGAAGAATGCTATAAGGGTCTTCTAGTCCTCAATATCATTTGGTCTTTTTGGACCGAAATTCGTATTTTTGAACAAAACATTGGTTAGTAATTGAAATCTGTCATGGAACCTGGAACACAATTATAAATTTTGGAGAAGAATGTTATAAAGGTCTTTCGGTCCTCGATTTCATCTGGAATTTTTGGACGATTTTCGTACCACCCTACTAAAATGAACTAAAATCTGTATTTTCGAACAAAACGATGGTTAGTGTTTGAAATCTAACACAGAACCTGGAACACAGTTATCAATTTTGGAGAAGAATGCTATAAGGGTCTCTCGGTCCTCGATTTCATTTGGACTTTTCGGGAATTTTCGTAACCCTCGACAAAAAAGGACTGAAATCTGTATTTTCAAATAAGACGAGGGCTAGTGTTGGAAATCTAACCCGGAACCCGAAACACAATTATAAATTTTGGAGAAGAATTCTACAAAGGGTCTCCCGGTCCTCGATTTAGTCTGGACTTTTCGGTTGATTTTCGTATCCATCGACAAAAATATGCCAAAATCTGTATTTTCGGACCAAACGATGGGTAGTTTTTGAATTTTGACGCGCAACCCGAACCGCAGTTATAAATTTTGGAGAAGAATTATATAAGGGTCTCCCAGTCCTCGATTTCACTTTGATTTTTCGGTCGATTTTCGTACCACCTGGCTAAAAAGGACTGAAATTCGTATTTTCGAACAAAACGATGGTTAGTGGTTGAAATCTTGCTCAGAACCCGAAACACAGTTACAAATTTTGAAGTAGAATGCTATAACTTTGTTTCGGGTTCCATGCCAGATTCCAAACACTAATCATCGTTTTGTTCAAAAATACGAATTTTGGTCTATATTAGTCATGTGGTATGAAAATCCACCGAAAAGTCCAGATAAAATCGAGGACTATCGAGGACTGGGTGACTCTTATATCATTCCTCTTCAAAATTTATAATTGTGTTTTGGGTTCTGCTTCAAAATTCAATCACTAACCATCGTCTGGTTCGAAAATACAGATTTTGGCATATTTTTCTGGTTGGGTACGAAAATCAACCGAAATGTCCAGATGAAATTGAGGACCAGGAGACCCTTACAACATTCATCTCCAAAATTTAAAACTGTGTTTTGGTTTTTGCGTCAGAAGTCAAACACTAGCCATCGTCTTGTTCGAAAATACTGATTTCGGTCCAATTTTGTTGAAAGGTACGAAAATCGCTCGTAAAGTACAGATGAAATCGAGGACCGAGAGACCCTTATATCATTCTTCTCCAAAAAGCTTAACTGTGTTTCGGGTTACGCATCATAATTCAAACACTACCATTGTCTGGTCCGAAAATACTGATTTCGGTCCATTTTGGTTGGATGGTACGAAAATCGCCTGAAAAGTCCAGATGAAATCGTGGACCGAGAGACCCTTATAGCATTTTTCTCCATAATTTATAACTGTGTTCTGGGTTCTGTGTCAGATTTCAAACACTAACCATCATTTTGTTCGAAAATACATATTTTCGTTCATTTTAGTAGGGTGGTACGAAAATCGTCCAAAAATTCTAGATAAAATCGAGGAACGGGAGACCCTTATAGCATTCTTCTCCAAAATTTATAATTGTGTTTCGAGTTACGCGCTAACCATCGTTTTGTTTGAAGATACGAATTTCAGTCAATTTTAGTTGGGTGGTACGAAAATCGCCGGAAAAGTCACGATGAAATCGAGCACTAGGAGACCCTTACAGCATTCTTCTCCAAATTTTATAACTGTTTTTGGGCTCCGCCTTAGATTTTAAACTCTAGCCATTGTGTGGTCCGAAAATATGAATTTTGGTTCATTTTTGTTGGGTGGTACAAAAATTGCCCAAAAAGTCTAAATGAAATCGAGGACTGGGACACCCTTACAACATTCTTCTTCTAAATTTATAATTTTGTTTCAGGTTACGCGTCCGATTTTAAACACAAGCCATCGTCTAGTCCGAAAATAAGAATTTTGGTCCATTTTTGTTGGGTGGTACGAAAATCGCCCAAAAAGCTAGATGAAATTGAGGACTAGGAGACCCTTATAGCATTCTTCTCGAAAATTTATAACTGTGTTTCGGGTTCCATACCTGATTTCAAACACTAACCATAGTATTGTTCAAAAATACGAATTTTGGTCCATTTTAGTAAGGTGGTACGAAAATCCTCCAAAAAGTCCAGATAAAATCGAGGACTGGGAGACTCTTATATCATTCCTCTCCAAAATTTATAACTGTCATGTGTACGAGAGACCTTTATATCATTCTTCTCCAAAATTTATAACTGTGTTTCGAGTTCCGTGTCAAATTCCACACACAAACCATCATTTTGTTCACTACCCATCGTTTATTTCAAAAATACGAATTTTGGTCCATTTTAGTGGGGTGGTACGAAAATCTCTCGAAAAGACCAGAGTAAATCGAGGACCAGGAAACCCTTATAGCATTCTTCTCCAAAATTTATAATTGTGTTTCGATTTTCGTGACAGATTTCAAACACTACCCATCGTTTATTTCAAAAATACGAATTTTGGTCCATTTTAGTGGGGTGGTACGAAAATCTCTCGAAAAGACCAGAGTAAATCGAGGACCAGGAAACCCTTATAGCATTCTTCTCCAAAATTTATAATTGTGTTTCGATTTTCGTGACAGATTTCAAACACTACCCATCGTTTATTTCAAAAATACGAATTTTGGTCCATTTTAGTGGGGTGGTACGAAAATCTCTCGAAAAGACCAGAGTAAATCGAGGACCAGGAAACCCTTATAGCATTCTTCTCCAAAATTTATAATTGTGTTTCGATTTTCGTGACAGATTTCAAACACTACCCATCGTTTATTTCGAAAATACGAATTTTGGTCCATTTTAGTGGGGTGGTACGAAAATCTCTCGAAAAGACCAGAGTAAATCGAGGACCAGGAAACCCTTATAGCATTCTTCTCCAAAATTTATAATTGTGTTTCGATTTTCGTGACAGATTTCAAACACTACCCATCGTTTATTTCAAAAATACGAATTTTGGTCCATTTTAGTGGGGTGGTACGAAAATCTCTCGAAAAGACCAGAGTAAATCGAGGACCAGGAAACCCTTATAGCATTCTTCTCCAAAATTTATAATTGTGTTTCGGTCGATTTTTGTCGGGTTATACAAAAATCGCCCGAAAAATGTAGATGAAATTGAGGACCAGGAGACCCTTATAGCATTCTTCGGGTTCTGGGTCTTATATTTCAAACACTAACCATCATTTGATCCGAAACTACGGACTTTGGTTCATTTTTGTTTGGTGGTACGAAAATTGCCCAAAAATGCCAGATTAAATCGAGTAGCGGCAAACCCTTATAGCATTCTTCTCCAAAATTTATAAATGTGTTGTATAAGTTTTTTTTTTCGGTTTTTGCGTCAGATTTCAAACAATAGCCATCGTCTTGTTCGAAAATACGGATTTCGGTCCATTTTAGTCGGGTGGTACGAAAATCGCTCGAAAAGTCCCAATGAAATCGAAGACCGAGAGACCCTTATAGCATTATTCTCTAAAATTTATAACTATGTTTCAGGTTTCGCGCTAAATTTCAAACACTACCCATCGTCTGGTCCGAAAATGTAGATGTTGGTCCATTTTTGTCGAGGGGTATGAAAATCACCCGAAAAGACCAAATGAAATCGACGACCGCGAGACCATTATATCATTCTTCCCCAAAATTTATAACTATGTTTCGGGTTCCGCTCCAGATTTCAAACATTATCCATCGTCTTGTACGAAAAATACCCCAAAAAGTGTAGATGAAATCGAGGACTAGGAGACTCTTAAAGTGTTCTTCTCCTAAATTTATAAACGTGATTCGGGTTCCACGACAGATTTCAAACACTATCCATTGCTTGTTCGAAAATACGAATTTCGGTCCTTTTTTGTCATGTGTACGAGAGACCTTTATATCATTCTTCTCTAAAATTTATAACTGTGTTTCGAGTTCCGTGTCAAATTCCAAGCACAAACCATCATTTTGTTCGAAAATACAAATTTTGGTCCATTTATGTCGGGTGGTACGAAAATCGTCAAAAAAATCTAAATGAAATCGAGGATCTGGAGACCCTTATAACATTCTTCTCCAAAATTTATAATTGTGTTTAGGGTTCTGCACCAGATTTCAAACATTAAACATCGTTTTGTTTGAAGATACGAATTTCGGTCCGTTTTAGTTGGGTGGTACGAAAATCGCCAGAAAAATCTAGATGAAATCGACGACCAGGAGACCCTTATAGCATTCTTCTCCAAAATTTATCACTGTTTATCGGAATCTACCCCAGATTTTAAACACTAGCCATCGTCTCGTCCAAAAATACGAATTTCTGTTTATTTTTGTTGGGTGTTACGAAAATCTCCCAAAAAGTCCAGATGAAATCGAGGACCGAGAGACCCATATAGCATTCGTCTTCTAAATTTATAACTGTGTTTCGGGTTCCGTGAAAATTTAAAACACTAATCAACGCTTTGTTCGAAAATAAAGATTTTGGTTTATTTTAGTAGGGTGGTACGAAAATCATCCAAAAAGTCCAGATGAAATCGAGGACCGGGAGACGTTTATAACATCTTCTCCAAAATTTATAATTGTGTTTCGATTTTCGTGACAGATTTCAAACACTACCCATCGTTTATTTCGAAAATACGAATTTTGGTCCATTTTAGTCGTGTGGTACGAAAATCTCTCGAAAAGACCAGAGTAAATCGAGGACCAGGAAACCCTTATAGCATTCTTCTCCAAAAATTATAATTGTGTTTCGATCGATTTTTCTCGGGTTATACAAAAATATCCCGAAAAATGTAGATGAAATTGAGGACCGAGAATACATATGTTGGTCCGTTTTTGTTGAGGGTTACGAAAATCGCCTGAAAAGTCCAAATGAGATTGAGGACCTCGAGACCATCGTCGTGTACGAAAATACCCCAAAAAGTCTAGATGAAATCGAGGACTAGGAGACTCCTATAGCATTCTTCTCCTATATTTATAAATGTTATTCGGGTTCTGCGTCAGATTTCAAACAATATCCATTGCTTGTTCGAAAATACATATTTCGGTCCATTTTTTTCATGTGTACGAGAGACCCTTATAGCCTTCTAATCCCAAATTTATAACTTTGTATTGGTTTTGGGTTAGATTCCAAACACAAACCGTTGTTTTGTTCGAAAATACCCTAAAAAGTCTGGATGAAATCGAGGACCAGGAGACTCCTATGGCATTCTTCTCCTATATTTATAAATGTGATTCGGGTTCTGCGTCAGATTTCAAACAATATCCATTGCTTGTTAGAAAATACATATTTCGGTCCATTTTTTTTCATGTGTACGAGAGACCATTATAGCCTTCTTCTCCCAAATTTATAACTTTGTATTGGTTTTGTGTTAGATTCCAAACACAAACCGTCGTTTTGTTCGAAAATACAGATATTTGTCCATTTTAGTCGGGAGTTACAAAAATCGACCTGGAGACCCTTATAGCATACTTCTCCAAAATTTATAATTGTGTATCGGGTTCCACGCTAGATTTCAAACACTAACCATTGTTTTGTTTGAAGATACAAATTTCGGTCCGTTTTAGTCGGGTGGTACAAAAATCGCCAGAAAAGTCCAAATGAAATCGAGGAGTGGGAGACCCTTATGTCATTCTTCTCCAAAATTTATATATGTGGTTCGGGTTCCGAGACAAAATTCAAACACTAGCCATCTTCTGGTCCAAAAATACATATTTTGGCATATTTTTGTCGATGGGTACGAAAATCACCCGAAAAGTGCAGATGAAATCGAGGACCGGGAGACCCTTATAGCATTCTTCTCCAAAATTGATACTTGGGTTTCGGGTTCCGTGTCAGATTTACAACACTACCCCTCGTCTGTTTTGAAAATACAGATTTCGGTCTTTTTTAGTCGAGGGTTACAAAAATCTTCCGAAAAGTCTTGATAAAATCGAGGACCGCGAGACCCTTATAGCATTCTTCTCCAAAAGTTATAAATGTGTTACAGGTTCCGTGTCATATTTCAAGCATTAATCCTTTTTTTGTTCGAAAATACAGATTTTGGTCCATTTTAGTAGGGTGGTAGGAAAATCGTCCAAAAAGTCCACATGAAATCGAGGACTAGGAGACCTTTATAGCATTCTTCTATTAAATTTATAATTGTGTTTCAGGTTCGGCGACAGATTTCAAACACTAACCAGGAGACCCTTATAGCATTCTTCTCCAAAATTTATAACTGTATTTTGGGCTCTACGCCTGATTTTAAACACTAGCCATCGTCCGGTCCGAAAATACGAAATTCGGTCCGTCTTTGTTGGGTGGTACGAAAATCGCCCAAAAAGTCCAGAATAAATCGAGGACTGGGAGACCATTATAGCATTCTTCTTCTAAATTTATAAATTATTTCAGGCTTCGTGTCAGATTACAAACACTGGCCATCATTGAGTTCAAAAATATGAACTTTGGTCCATTTTTGTCGGATGGTATAAAAATCGCCCGAAAAGTCCAGATGAAATCGAAGATCTGGAGACCCTTATAGCATTCTTCTTCTAAACTTATAATTATGTTTCGGATTCCGCGTCCGTTTTCAAACACTAACCATAGTTTTGTTCGAAAATACGAATTTCGATCCATTTTAGTCAGGTGTTACGAAAATCTCCCAAAAGGCCAAATGAAATCTAGGACCAGAGACCCTTATATCATTCTTCTCCAAAATTTATAACTATGTTTTAGGTTGCGCATCATATTTCAAACACTAGCCATAGCCATTTTCAAAAATATGGATTTCGGTCCTTTATTGTCGATTTTACAAAAATCGCCTGAAAAGTCCAGATGAAATCGATGACTGGGAAAACCTAGTAGCATTCTTCTCCAAAATATATAACTGTGCTTCGGGTTCTGCGTCATATTTCAAACACTAGCCTGATAGGATTCTTCTTCTAAATTTATAATTGTGTTTCAGGTTCTGCGTCAGATTTTAAAAACTAGCCATCGTCTTGTTCAAAAATACGGATTTAGGTACATTTTAGTCGGGAAGTACGAAAATCGCCCAAAAAGTCCAAATGAAATCGAGGACCGAGAGATCCTTATAGATTTATTCTTCTAAATTTATAATTGTATTTCGGGTTCTGAGTAAGAATTCAAACACTAACAATCGTCTTGTTCAAAAATACGGATTTCGGTCCATTTTAGTCGGGTGGTACGAAAGTCGCCCGAAAAGTCTAGATAAAATCTAGGACTAGGAGACCCTTATAGCATTCTTCTCGAAATTTTATAACTATATATCGAGTTCCGCGCCCGAAAAGCTTAGATGAAATCGAGGACCGGGAGACCCTTATAGCATTCTTCTCCTAAATTTATAACTTTGTTTTAGGTTCCGCGTCAGGTTTCAAACACAAGCAATCATATTGTTTGAAAATACGGATTTCCGTCAATTTTTTGTCGTGTGGTACGAAAATCACCCGTAAAGTCCCGATAAAACCGAGGACTGGGAAACCCTAATAGCATTCTTCTCCAAAATTTATTACTAGTTTTTAGGTTCCGCGCCTGATTTCAACCACTTGCCGTCGTCTAGTCCAAAAATATAGGTTTTGGTCCTTTTTTGTCGAGGGGTAAGAAAATCGTATGCAAAGTCCAGATGAAATCAAGGACCGAGAGACCCTTATAGCATTCTTCTCCTAATTTTATAACCGTGTTCCGAGTGCCGTGTGGGATTTCAACAATAGCCATTGTTTTGTTCAAAAATACTAATTTCGGTCCATTTTAGTCGGGTGGTACGAAAATCACCCGAAAATACCAGATGGTATCGAGCACCAGGAGACCCTTATAACGTTCTTCTCCTAAATATATAACAATGTTTCGGATTCTGGTACCGAAATATAGATTTTGGTTCATTTTTGTCCAGGTTCTGTGTCAAAACAAGGACCGGGAGTCCCTTATTGCATTCTTCTCCAAAATTTATAACTGTGTTTTGGGTTCCGTGTCAAATTTCAAATAGTAGGCCTCGTCTATTCTGGAAATACAGATTTCTGTCCATTTTTGTCGGGTGGTATGAAAATCCCCCGAAACGTCCAGATGAAATCGAGGACAAGGAAACCCTTATAGCATTCTTATCCAACATTTATAACTGTGTTTCGGGTTCCGCGGCAGATTTCAAACACTAGCTATCATCAAGGCCGTAAATGCAGACATTGGTCCATTTTTGTCGAGGGGTACGAAAATTGCCCAAAAAGTCCTGATGAAATCGTCTGGTCCGAGAGACCCTTATAGCATCCTTCTTCTAAATTTATAACTCTGTTTCGGGTTCACGTAAAATTTCAAACACTAACAATTGTCTTGTTCGAAAATACGAATATTGGTCCATTTTAGATGGATCGTATGAAAATCACCCGAAAAGTCCAGATGAAATCGAGGACCGGAACCCGAATCACATATATAAATCTAGGAGAATGCTACAAGAGTCTCTTGGTCTTCGATTGCAACTAGACTTTGTGGGGTATTTTTGTACAAGACGATGGCTAGTGTTTGAAATCTGACGCGGAACCCGAAAGAAAATTATAAATTTAAAAGAAGAATGATATAAGGGTCTCTCGGTCCTCGATTTCATCTAGTCTTTTCGGGCGATTTTCGTACCCCTCGACAAAAATGGACCAAAATCGGTATTTTCGGACCAGACGATGGTTAGTGTTTGAGATCTGGCGCGAAACCTGAAACATAGTTATAAATTTTAGTGGAGAATGCTATAAGGGTCTCCTAGTACTCGATTTCATCTGGACTTTTTGAGTGATTTTCGTACCACCCAAGATAAGGGACCAAAGTTCGTAGTTTCAGACCAAACGATGGTTAGTATTTGAAATATAAGACGCAGAACCCGAAACACAATTATAAATTTAGGAGAAGAATGCTACAAGGGTCTCCTGGTCCTCGTTTTCATCTAAACTTTTCGAGCGTATTTTGTATCACACGACAAAAATTGACTGAAATCCATATTTTCATACAAGATGATGGCTAGTGTTTGAATTCTGATGCGGAACCCGAAACACAATTTTAAACTTCGGAGACGAATGCTATAAGGGTTTCCTGGTCTTCGATTTCATCTGGTCTTTTCATGCGATTTTTGTACCACCCGACAAAAATAGACCGAAAATCGTATTTTCGAACCAAATGATGGCTAATGTTTGAAATCTGGTACGGAACCCAAAACAAAGTTATAAATTTTGGAGAAGAATGCTATAATGGTCTCCTTGTCCTCGATTTCATAT
>NC_021164.2:11586227-11586797 GCF_000331145.2 Cicer arietinum | reverse complement strand
AGACGATGGCTAGTGTTTGAAGTCTGGAGCGGAACCCGAAACAAAGTTATAAATTTTGGAGAAGGATACTATAATGGTCTCCTGGTCCTCGATTTCATCTGGACTTTTCAGGCGATTTTAGGACGACCCAACAAAAATGGACCAAAGTCTGTAGTTTCATACCAAACGATGGTTAGCATTTGAAATCTGACGCAGAACCCGAAATAGAATTATAAATTTAGGAGAAGAATGCTATAAAGGTCTCATTGTCCTCGATTTCATCAAGACTTTTTGGGCGATTTTTGTACCATGCGACAAAAATGGACCAAAATCCGTATTTTTTACCAGATGATGGCTAGTGTTTGAAATATGGCGCAGAACCCGAAACAAACCTATAAATTTTGAGAAGAATGCTATAATGGTCTCCCGGTCCTCGATTACATCTGGTCCTTTCGGGCGACTTTTGTACCACCCGACTAAAATGGACCAAAATCCGATTTTCGAACAAGACGATGGCTAGTGTTTAAAATCTAACGTGGAACCTAAAACACAGTTATAAATTTATAACAAGAATTCTATAATGGTCTACCA
>NC_021164.2:11582863-11584554 GCF_000331145.2 Cicer arietinum | reverse complement strand
CTAGCATTTGAAAATTGTAGAAAATAAGTGAGCAAAATATGAAAAATCGAAAGATGCTTAAAGTCTCACATGCTGGGGGTAGTTTGAGCAACGTAAGAAGAGCTCGTCATATGGTAAGTTAAATCCATAACTATTATTTTTGTAATATATTAAAGTATTTGTATATGAAAGTTTGATATTGATTTATATTTTATTAATATCTTAGGAGCTACAATTGAATAGACCTGTATGTCGTGCTGAGGTTATATTGTCAACTTTGCTTAAAAAGAATGGAAACTATGTGAATGAGGAAGGAAAATCCATTGCAGTAAGTAAAAATGATAACATTGCTATTGTTTATAAAGTATTTGCTACCTGCTAGTATGGTAAAATTTATCTGGCTTTTATTTCTCTACTAGGAAAAGATATCAGAGAACTTGTCTCAAGATCAAGAACGTGTTGCCACTGAAGGTGTTCCATCAAAGATTAATGCATATCCAGATGATGTCATTGGCAAAGTGTACGGAGCTGAACATTCAGGTCGAGTGCGTGGTTTAGGTGTTGGTGTTTGTCCCACGAGTGTTTTCAAGACGCGCAAATATTTCACGCAATTTGAGAGTGTTGGTAGCTCTAGCCAAAAAAATGTTGAGGAGTTACAAAAGGAAGTGCACACTTTGAAAGAAAAGCTAAATGGATATGAAGAGACTAAGGAGCAACTTTCACAAACACAAGATCAACTTAAAGTTCTCCTTAATTTTATGCAAAGAAAATTTGGTGATGAGTTACCTACTTTCAACCAAGGTTTCCCTTCACCTTAGTAATATAATTTCTTATAATATATAGAAATTGAAGTTAATAAGAGTTTTTGCACTTAGATCTATACTTTAAGTCACTAGCAAATATCATGTTCTATTTGTTGACATAGTGATTGATATTATTAAAATGATACTCATTCATTAGTATTAGTTAGTAAACAAAATATTTATTTTATGCTTTGAATTGACAGGTTCTGATTCTGATAATTACCGAGTAATGGTCATCTTGATTTTTGGACTACAAATGGAAGAAATATGTTGCTATTCGGATTGCAAATGGAAGGAATGGATGTTTAGTGGATTCTTTTGGTTTTGCTCTAGACTATTTTGATGTCGTCAAATTTTTTTGTATGTTTTATTAGTTTATGTATAAGATTTTAGAATGTTTGACTACTTTGATCAAAGTTTTAGAATGTTAATTAGTTGTTTTTGTTGGTATAAACTATTTTATACTTTTATATTAATGATGGTTTTAGAATGTTAATTAGTTATTTTTGCTATATTGGTTAATGATGTCTTCCTGATATTACAATGTTTGGTTTGACTCTATTGTTAGAAAGGTATGACAAAAACAGGAACAAACCTGCAATTGATATTAACAAAAAAACATTTAGCCACGGTTGACACGTAGCAAATGCAAAAACAAAATATTTGTTCATTTTATCATTTAATACGATCTTAGCCATGGCTAACTGTAAAATAATTGTGGCTAAAGATATGTTACCACGACTCTTTTAGGTGTGGCTTATATGAATTTTATCTTTGTTATTAAGTACAATTACAAAACGAAGATAATAATAACATTTAATAAAGAAGATTAAAATAAAATATAATAAAATATTATTTTCAAATAAAGTAATAATTACATCTTTATTTGACAACTATATTTCATTATAT
>NC_021164.2:11571644-11582288 GCF_000331145.2 Cicer arietinum | reverse complement strand
GGAGACCACTATAGCATTCTTCCCCAAAATTTATTACTTTGTTCCGGGTTCCGCGCCAGATTTCAAGCACTAGCCATCGTCTAGTCCGAAAATACAGATGTTGGTCCATTATCGTCGATGGGTACGAAAGTTGCCCGAAAAGTCAAAATGAAATCGAGGACCGGGAGATTTATAACTGTGTTTCAGGTTCCGCGTTAGATTTGAAACACTAGCCATCGTCTTGTTCGAAAATACGGATTTCGATCCATTTTAGTCGGGTGGTACGAAAATCATCCGAAAAATCGTGGACCGGGAGACCATTATAACATTCTTCTCCAAAATTTATAATTGTGTTTCAGGTTCCGTGCCAGATTTCAAACACTAGCCATCGTCTGTAAGAAAATACGGATTTCGGTCCATTTTTGTCGGGTCATACAAAAATCTCCCGAAAAGTGTAGATGAAATCGAGTACCAGAAGACCCTTATAACATTCTTGGCCTAAATTTATAACTCTGTTTCGGGTTCTACGTCCGGTTTCAAACACTAACCATCGTTTTGTCTGAAACTACAGACTTTGGTCCATTTTTGTCTGGTGGTACTATAATCGCCCGAAAAGTCCGAATGAAATCGAGGATCGGGAGAACCTTATAGAATTCTTCACCTAAATTTATAACTGTGTTTCTGGTTCTGCGCCTGATTTCAAACACTAGCCATCGTCTAGTTTAAAAATACTGATTTTGGTCCATTTTTGTCGAGGGGTTCGAAAATTGCCCAAAAAGTCCATATGAAATCAAGGACTAGAAGACTCTTATTATAGCCTTCTTCTACATAATTTATAACTATGTTTCTGGTTCCGCGTCTGATTTCAAACATTGGTCCATTATCATCGATGGGTACGATAATCGCCTGAGAAGTCCATATGAAATCGGGGACCAAATGGCCCTTACAAAATTCTTCTTCTAAATTTATAACTATGTTTTGGTTTCCACGTCAGAGAGGTACGAAAATCACCCATTTTAGTCGAGAGGTACGAAAATCTCCCGAAAAATACATATGAAATCGAGGACCAGGACTCCATTATAGCATTCATCTCCAAAATTTATAATTGTGTTACGGGTTCCACGCCAAATTTCAAACATTAGCCATCGTCTAGTCCGAAAATACGATTTTCGGTCTATTTTTGTCGGGTGGTACAAAAATCCCTCGAAAAGACTAGATCAAATAGAGGACCAGGAAACCCTTATAGCATTCTTCTCCAAAATTTATAATTATGTTTCGGGTTCCGCATCAGAATTCAAACACTAGCCATCGATCAATTTTTGTCGGGTGATACAAAAATCGCCTGAAAAGTCTAGATGAAATCGAGGACACGGAGACCCTGATAGCATTCTTCTTCTATATTTATAAATGTGTTTTGGGTTCTGCATCTTATATTTCAAACACTAACCATCGTTTGGTCCGAAACTACGGACTTTGGTCCATTTTTATTGGGTGGTACAAAAATTGCCCAAAAATTCTAGATGAAATAGAGTACCGGGAGACCCTTATAGCAGTCTCCTCCAAAATTTATAACAGTGTTTCGCGTTCTGCGGCATATCTCAAACTCTAGCCATCGTCTGGTATGAAAATACTGATTTTGGTCCTTTTTTGTCGAGGGGTACGAAAATCGCCCGAAAAATCCAGATGAAATCGAAGACTGAGAGTCCCTTATATCATGTTGGTCCATTTTAGTCGGATGGTACGAAATCATCCAAAAAATCCAGATGAAATCGAGGACCTGGAGACCCTTATACCATTCTTCTCCAAAATTTATAATATTGTTTCACGTTCTGCGCCAGATTTCAAACACTAACCATGGTTTTGTTTGAAGATACAAATTTCGGTCCGTTTTAGTTGGGTGGTACGAAATTTTCTTAAAAAGTCCAAATGAAATCGAGGACCAGGAGACCCTTATAGCATTCTTCTCCAAAATTTATAACAATTTTTCTGGCTCTTGCTCAAATTTTAAACACTAGCCATCGTGTGGTCCGAAAATACGAATTTCAGTTCATTTTTGTTGGGTGGTACGAAATTTTCTTAAAAAGTCCAAATGAAATCGTGGACCGGAACACCCTTACAACATTCTTCTTCTAAAATGATAACTTTGTTTCAAGTTACAAGTCAGATTTCAAACATTGACCATAGTCTTGTTCGGAAATACGAATTTAGGTCTGTTTTAGTAAGGTGGTACGAAAATCGCCCGAAAACACCAGATGAATTCGAGGACCGGGAAACCGTTATAGCATTCTTCTAAAAAAATTATTACTGTTATCCGAGCTCCACGCCAGATTTTAAACACTAGCTCTCGAGGGTTACGAAAATCGCCTGAAAAGTCCAGATGAAATCGAGGACCGAGAGACCCTTATAGCATTATTCTCCAAAATTTATAATTGTGTTTCGGTTTCCGCGACAGATTTCAAACACTAACCATCGTTTTGTTCGAAAATACGAATTAGTCGTGTGGTACGAAAATCACCCGAAATGACCAATGAAATCGAGGACCAGGAGACCCTTATAGCATTCTTCTCCTAAATATATAAGTGAGTTTCGGGTTCCGCCTCAGATTTCAAAATCTAACAATCGTCTTGTTCAAAAATACGGATTTTGGTTCATTTTAGTTGAGTGGTGCGAATGTCGCCCGAATGGTCCAGATGAAATCTAGGACCGGGAAACCCTTATATCATTTTATTTGGTTCGTATAAAAATAGCCTGAAAATTGCACATGAAATCGAGGATTTGGAGACCCTTGTAGCGTTCTTCTCCAAAATCTATAACTGTGTTTCGAGTTCTGCGCTAGATTTAAAAAACTAGCCATACTCTGGTTCGAAAATACATATTTTAGTCCATTTTTGTCGAGGGGTACAAAAATTGCCTGAAAAGTCTAAATGAATTCGAGGACCAAGAGACCGTTATAGCATTCTTCTTCTAAATTTATAATTGTGTTGTGGGTTCTACGTCAGATTTCAAACACTACCCATCGTCTTGTTCAAAAATACGGATTTCGGTCCATTTTTGTCGTGTGGTACAAAAATCTCTTGAAAAGTCCAGATGAAATCGAGGACCGGGAGACCCTTATAGCATTCTTCTCCTAAATGTATAAAAGTGTTTCAGGTTCCACGTCAGATTTCAAACATTCGCCATCGTCTGGTTAGAAAATATAGATATTGGTCCATTTTTGTCGAGGGGTATGAAAATCGCCCGAAAGGTCCAGATGAAATCGAGGACCAAGAGACTGTTATACCATTTTAGTCGGGTGGAACGAAAATTTCCCGAGAAGTCAAGATGAAATCGAAGACCCGGATACCATTATAGCATTCTTCTCCAAAATTGAAAACTTAGTTTCGGGTTCAGCGTCATCTTTCTAATACAAGCCATCGTTTGGTCTGAAAATACAGATTTCAGTCAATTTTGGTCTGGTGGTACGAAAATCTCCTGAAAAGACCAAATGAAATCGAGGACCGGGAAAACCTTATTGCATTCTTCTCCTAAATTTATAACTGTATTTTGGATTCCACGTCAGATTTAAAAACCTAACCATCGTCTAGTTCGAAAAAATGGATTTCAATCCATTTTTGTCGGGTGGTACGAAAATCTCCTGAATAGTCTAGATGAAATCGAGGACCGAGAGATCCTTTTAACATTCTTCTCCTATATATATAATACTGTTTCAGGTTCCGCGTCATATTTCAATCACTAGCCATCGTTTGGATTGAAAATACAGATTTTGGTCCACTTTTGTCGAGAGGTAAGAAACTCGCCCGAAAAGTTCAGATGAAATCGAGGACCGAGAGTCCCTTATAGCATTCTTCTACTAAATTTATAACTGTGTTTTGGTTTTCGCATCAGATTTCAAACACTAGCCATCATCTTATTCGAAAATACGAATTTCGATCTATTTTAGTCGGGTGGTACAAAAATCTCCTGAAATATCCAAATGAAATTGAGGACCAGGAGACTCTTATAGCAATCTTCTCCTATATTTATAACTGTGTTTCGGGTTCCGCGTCTGATTTCAAACACTAGCCATCGTCTTGTTCGAAAATACGGATTTCAGTCCATTTTTGTCGGGTAGTACGAAAATCGCCGAAAAGTCCAGAGAAAATCGAGGACCGAGAGACTCTTATAGCATTCTTCTCCTAAATATATAATAGTGTTTTGGGTTCCGCGTTAGATTCCAAACACTAGCCATAATCTTTTTAGAAAATAAGGATTTCGGTCCATTTTAGTTAGATCGTATGAAAATAACCTGAAAAGTCCAGATGAAATAAAGGATGGAGATAACCTTGTAGCACTCTTCTCCAAAAATTATAACCGTGTTTCGAGTTCTGCACTAGATTTCAAACACTAGCCAAACTTTGGTCTGAAAATACAGATTTTAGTCCATTTTTATCGAGGGTTACGAAAATCGCCAGAAAAGTCTAGATGAAATCGAGGATTGAGAGACCCTTTTTGCATTCTTCTTCTAAATTTATAATTGTGTTTCGGGTTCCGTGCCAGATTTCAAACACTAACCATCGTCTTGTTTGCAAATACGGATTTTGGTCCAATTTAGTCAGGTGGTTCAAAAATTGCTTGAAATGTCCAGATGAAATCAAGGACCAAGAAACTCTTATGGCATTCTTTTCCTAAATTTATAACTGTGTTTCGGGTTCTGTTTCAGATTTCAAAAACTATCCATCGTCTTGTTCAAAAATACGGATTTGGATCCGTTTTTGTCGTGTAGTACGAAAATCTCCTGAAAAGTCTAGATGAAATCGAGGATCGGGAGACCCTTATAGCATTCTTCTCCTAAATGTATAACAGTGTTTTAGGTTCCACGACAAATTTCCAACACTAGCCATCGTCTGGTCAGAAAATATAGATATTGGTCCATTTTTGTCGAGGAGTACGAAAATCGCCCGAAAAGACCAGATGAAATTAAAAACCGAGAGACCATTATAGCATTCTTCTTCTAAATTTATAAATGTGTGTTTGTATCCACATAAGATTTCAAACACTATTCATCATATTGTTCAAAAATACGTATATCGGTCCATTTTAGTCTTGGGGTACAAAAATCACCCGAAAAGTCCAGATGAAATTGAGGACCAGAAGACTCTTATTGCATTCTTCTTCTAAATTTATAACAGTGTTTCGGGTTCCGCATCAGATTTCAAAAACTAGCCATCGTCTGGTTCGAAAAAATGGATTTCAATCTATTTTTGTCGGGTGGTACAAAAATCGCCCGAAAAGTCTAGTTGAAATCGAGGACCGAGAGACCCTTTTAACATTGTTGTCCTAAATATTTAATACTCTTTCAGGTTTCGCGTCAGATTTCAATCACTAGCCATCGTCTGGATTGAAAATTAAGATTTTCGTACATTTTTGTCGAGATTTCCATGTCAGATAATTGTGTTTCTTTTAAATTTATAATTGTGTTTCGGTTTCCATGCCAGATTTGAAACACTAGCCATAGTCTTGTTGGAAATTATGGATTTCGGTCCATTTTAGTCGGGTGGTACGAAAATCGATCGAAAAGTGCATATGAAATCAAGGACCGAGAGACCCTTATATCATTTTCACCAAAATTTATAACTGGTGTTTCGGGTTCCGCGTCAGATTTCAAACACTAGCCATAGTCTTTTTCGAAAATACGGATTTCGGTCCATTTTAGTTGAAAATCGCCTGAAAAATTCAGATGAAATCGAGGACCGGAAGACTCTTATAGCATTTTTCTCCAAAATTTATAACTGTGTCTCGAGTTCCGCGCTAGATTTCAATCACTAGCCAAAGTCTGGTCCGAAAAAGCAGATTTTAGTCCATTTTTGTCGAGGGGTACGAAAATTGCCCGAAAAGTCTAGATGAAATTGAGGTGCGAGAGACACTTATAGCATTCTTCTCCAAAATTTATAACTATGTTTCGGGTTTCGTGCCAGATTTCAAACACTAGCCATTGTCTGGTTTGAAAATACGAATTTTGGTCCAGTTTTGTCGAGTCGTACGAAAATCGCCCGAAAAGACCAGATGAAATCGAGGATCAAGAGACCCTTATAGCATTCTTCTCCTAAATTTATAACTGAGTTTCGGGTTCCGCCTCAGATTTCTAACACTAGAAACTGTCTTGTTCGAAAATACGGATTTCTGTCCATTTTTATCTGGTGGTACAAAAATCGCCCGAGAAGCCCATATAAAATCGACGATCACGAGACCCTTATAGCATTCTTCTCCTAAATTTTTAACTGAGTTTCGGGTTTCGCGTCAACTTTCAAACACTAGCAATCATCTTGTTCAAATATACGGATTTCGGTCCATTTTTTGTCGAGTGGTACGAAAATCACCCGAAAAGCCCAAATGAAATCGAGGACACAGAGAACCTGATAACATTCTTCTCAAAAATTTATTATTGGTTTTTAGGTACCGTTCCGAAATTATAGATTTTGGTCCTTTTTGTCGAGGGGTAAGATAATCACGCAAAAAGTCCAGATAAAATCAAGGACCGAGAGACCATTATAGCATTCTTCTTCTAATTTTATAAATGTGTTTTGGGTATCGCGTTAGATTTCAAACACTAGCCATCGTTTGGTTTGAAAATACAGATTTTTGTCCATTTTTGTCGAGGGGTACGAAACTCTGCCGAAAAGTTCAGATGAAATCGACGACCTTGAGTCCCTTATAACATTCTTCTTCTAAATTTATAACTATGTTTTGGTTTCCGCATTAGATTTCAGACTCTATCCATCGTCTTGTTCGAAAATAGGGATTTCGGTTCTTTTTTGTCGGGTGGTACGAATATCGCCCGAGTAGTCCAGCTGAAATCGAGGACCGAGAGACCCTTATAAAATTCTTCTCTTAAATATATAACAGTAATTCGGGTTCCGCATCAGATTTCAAACACTAGCCATCGTCTGGTCCGAACCCAAAAAGTCCAAATGAAATCGAGGATTGAGAGACCTTTATAGCATGATCTTGTTCAAAAATACGTATATCGGTCCATTTTAGTCGGGTGGCACGAACATTGCCTGAAATGTCCAGATGAAATCAAGGACACGAAGACTCTTATAGCATTTTCTCCTAAACATATAACTGTGTTTCGGGTTCCGCGACAGATTTCAAACACTATCCATCGTCTCCTGGTCCTCGATTTCATCCGGAATTTTCAGGCGATTTTCATACCACTAGACTAAAATGGATTGAAATCCGTATTTTTCGGACCAGACGACTGCTAGTGTTTGAAATTTGACATGGAATCCGAAATACAACAATAAATTTAGAAGATGAATGCTATAAGGGTCTCCCGGTCGGCGATTTCATTTGAACTTTTCAGGCGATTTTTGTACCCCTCGACAAAAATGGAACAAAATCTATATTTTCAGACCAAACGATGGCTAGTGTATAAAATTTGACCCGAAATGAGAAACATTGTTATATATTTAGGAGAAGAATGCTAAAAGGGTCACCCGATCCTCGATTTCATCTGGACCTTTACAACAAGACGATAACTAGTATTTGAAAATCTAACGCAGAACCCGAAACTCAGTTATAAATTTAGAAGAAGAATGCCACAACAATCTTCTTCTCCTCGATTACATCTAGACTTTTCAGGAAATTTTTGTATCCCTCGACTAAAATGGACCAAAATCAGTATTTTCAAACCAAACGATAGCTAGTGTTTGAAATCTGTCGCGGAACCCAAAACATAGTTACAAATTTTGGATTAGAATGCTATAAGGGTTTCCCAGTCCTCGATTTCATCTGGACTTTTCGGGCGATTTTCATACCACCCGACAAAAATGGACAGAAATCAGTATTTCCAGAACAAACGAGGACTAGTGTTTAAAATGTGACGCGGAACCTGAAACACAATTATAAATTTTGGAGAAGAATGCTATAAGGGTCTCCTGGTCCTCGATTTCATCTCGACTTTTTGGGCAATTTTCATACCCCTAGACTAAAATGGGTTGAAATCTGTATTCGAAATTTGACATGGAACCGGAAATACAATTATAAATTTAGAAAAAGAATGCTATAAGGGTCTCCCGGTCATCGATTTCATCTCGACTTTTCGATCGATTTTCATACCCGTCGATAAAGATGGACCAAAATCTATATTTTTGGACAAGACGATGGCTAGTGCTTGAAATCTGACTCGGAATCCGAAACACTGTTATATATTTAGGAGAAGAATGCTATAAGGGTCTCCCGGTCATCGATTTCATCTCGACTTTTCGATCGATTTTCATACCCGTCGATAAAGATGGACCAAAATCTATATTTTTGGACAAGACGATGGCTAGTGCTTGAAATCTGACTCGGAATCCGAAACACTGTTATATATTTAGGAGAAGAATGCTATAAGGGTCTCCCGGTCCTCGATTTCAACTGGGCTTCTCGGGCGATTTTCATACCACCCGACAAACATGGTCCAAAATCCGTGTTTTCGAACAAGACAATTGCTAGTGTTTACAATCTGAGGCCGAACCCGAAACTCAGTTGTAAAATTAGGAGAAGAATGCTATAAGGGTCTCCCGGTCCTCGATTTCAACTGGGCTTCTCGGGCGATTTTCATACCACCCGACAAACATGGTCCAAAATCCGTGTTTTCGAACAAGACAATTGCTAGTGTTTACAATCTGAGGCCGAACCCGAAACTCAGTTGTAAAATTAGGAGAAGAATGCTATAAGGGTCTCCCGGTCCTCGATTTCAACTGGGCTTCTCGGGCGATTTTCATACCACCCGACAAACATGGTCCAAAATCCGTGTTTTCGAACAAGACAATTGCTAGTGTTTACAATCTGAGGCCGAACCCGAAACTCAGTTGTAAAATTAGGAGAAGAATGCTATAAGGGTCTCCCGGTCCTCGATTTCAACTGGGCTTCTCGGGCGATTTTCATACCACCCGACAAACATGGTCCAAAATCCGTGTTTTCGAACAAGACAATTGCTAGTGTTTACAATCTGAGGCCGAACCCGAAACTCAGTTGTAAAATTAGGAGAAGAATGCTATAAGGGTCTCTCGGTCCTCGATTTCATCTGGACTTTTTGGGAGATTTTTGTACCCCTCGACAAAAATAAACTGAAATCTGTAATTTCGGACAAGACGATGGCTAGTTTTTGATATATGACGCAAAACTCGAAACACTGTTATATATTTAGGTGAAGAATGCTTTAAGGTTCTCCAGGTCCTCGATTTCATTTGGACTTTTCATGCGATTTTCGTACCACCCGACTAAAATGGACCGAAATCTGTATTTTAGAACAAGACGATGGCTTGTATTTGTATTCTGATGCGGAACCCGATACACCATTATAAAGTTAGATGAAGAATGTTATAAGGGTCTCTCGGTCGTCAATTTCATCTCGACTTTTCGGGAAATTTTCCTACACTTCTACAAAAATGGACCAAAATCTGTATTTTCAGACCAGATGATGGCTAGTGTTTAAAATCTAACTTGGAATCCAAAATAAAGTTATGTATTTAGGAGAAGAAGAAGAATGCTATAAGGGTCTTCCAGTCCTTGATTTCATCTGGTATTTTCGGGTGATTTTCGTACCACCTAACTGAAATGGAACAAAATCCGTTTATTTGAACAAAACAATGGCTAGTGTTTGAAATCTGTCACGGAACTCGAAACACAATTATAAATTTAGGGGAAGAATGCTATAAGGGTCTTTCGGTCCTCGATTTCATCTAGTCTTTTTAAGCGATTTTTTTACCCCTCAACATAAAAGGACCGAAATCTATATTTTCGTACCACACGATTGCAAGTGTTTGAAATCTGGCGTAGAACCAAAAAACCAGTAATAAATTTTTGAGAAGAATGCTAGCAGGGTCTCCTAGTCCTCCACTTCATATGGATTTTCAGTTTATTTTCGTACCACCCTACAAAAAATGGACCGAAATCCATATTTTCGAACAAGATGATTGCTAGTGTTTGAAACCTGACGCGAAACCCGAAACTCAATAATAAATTTAGGAGAAGAATGCTATAAGGGTCTCCCGGTCCTTGATTTCATCTTGGCTTTTGGGGAGATTTTCGTACCACCCGACAAAAATAGTCAGAAATCCGTATTTTCGAACAAGACAATTGCTAGTGTTTGAAATCTGAGGCATAACCCGAAACATAGTTATAAATTTAGGAGAAGAATGCTATAAGGGTCTCATGGTCATTGATTTCATCTGGTCTTTTCGAACGATTTTAATACCACTAGACTAAAATGGATTGAAATCTCTATTTTCGGACCAGACGATGGCTAGTGTTTGAAATTTGACATGTAACCCGAAATACAATAAAAAATTTAGAAGGAGAATTCTATAACAGTATCTCGGTCGTCGATTTCATGTGGACTATTCAGGCGATTTTCGTAACCCTCGACAAAAATGGACCCAAATCTATATTTTCGGACAAGACTATGGCTAGTTTTTGAAATCAGACTCGGAATCCAAATCATTGTTATATATTTAGGAGAAGAATGCTATAAGGGTATCCTGGTCCTCGATTTTATCTTGTATTTTCGGGTGATTTTCATACCACCTTACTTAAATGGACCGAAATTCGTATTTTTGAACAAAACCATGGGTAGTGTTTGATATCCGAAACGGAACTCGGAACACAGTTATCAATTTAGGAGAAAAATGCTATAAGGGT
>NC_021164.2:11566383-11569184 GCF_000331145.2 Cicer arietinum | reverse complement strand
TATTATATGTTATTACTATCTTTGTTATGCTGTCAAACTTTAAAAGGAAGATAATAATAACATATGATAAAATAGAATTATCCAATAAATTAATAGTTACATATTTAATTGACAACTCTATTTTATTATATGTCATTATTATCTTCGTTTTATAATTTTACTTCGTAACGAAGATAATAACATATAACAAAATTGAGTTGTAAAATAAATAAGTAATTATTATTTTATTTGACAACTCTATTTTATTATATGGTATTATTATCTTTGTTATGAAATAAAACAATAAAACGAAGATAATAATAAAATAAAATAAAGTTGTCAAATAATGTAATACTTAAATATTTATTTAACCACACTATTTTATTATATTATTATTATCTTTGTTTTGTATTTAATTTACAACTCGATTTTGCTATATGTTATTATTATTTTCGTTATTTAGTACAATTATAAAACGAAAATAATAAAAACATATAAGAAAATTGAGTTGTCAAATAAAAATGTAATTATGACTTTATTTGACAACTCTATTTTGTTATACGTTATTATTTACTTAGTTATAACTTATTTGTTTGACAACTCTCTTTTATTATATGTTATAATTATCTTAATTATGACGTAGAACTATAAAAAGTTGATAATAATAACATAAAACAAAATTGAGTTGTAAAATTAATATGTAATTATTACTTTATTTGACAACTCTATTTTATTATATATATTATTATCTTCGTTATGTAGTAAAACTATAAAACGATTATAATAATAACATTTAATAAAATAGAGTTGTCAAATAATGTAATAATTACAAAACATTCTTCACCTAAACTTATAATTGTGTTTCGGGTCATATTTTGAACATTAGCCATTATTTGGTCTAAAAATATGAATTTTGTGCAATTTTTGTCGGGTGGTACGAAAATTGCCTGAAAAGTCTAGTTAAAATTGGGGATTTTCGTACCACCCGATTTTGGTCCCTTTTTGTCAGGTGGTACGAAAATCGCCTGAAATGTCCCGATGAAATCGACGACCGTGAGACCATTATAGCATTCTTCTGCAGAATTTATAACTTTGTTTCGGGTTCCGCGCCAGATTTCAAACACTAGTCATCGTGTGGTCCGAAAATACGATTTTCAGTCTATTTTTGTTAGGTGATACAAAAATAGCCCAAAAAGACCAGATGAAATCGAGGACTAGGATACCCTTATCGCATTCTTCTCCAAAATTTATAAATGTGTTTCGGGTTCTGCATCAGATTACAAACACTAGCCCGAAAAGTCTAGATGAAATCGAGGACCGGGAGACCATAATGACATTCTTCTTCAAAATTTATAACTGCGTTTCAGGTTCCGTGCAACACTTCAAACACTAACCATCGTTTTGTTCGAAAATACGAATTTCGTTCCATTTTAGTCGGTTGGTACGAAAATCGATCGAAAAGTCTAGGTGAAATCGAGGACTGGGAGACCCTTATATCATTCTTCCCCAAAATTTATAACTGTGGTTTGGGTTGCCCGTCTAAATTCAAATACTAGCCATCGTCTAATCCGAAAATACAGATTTTGGCTTATTTTTGTCGATGCGTACGAAAATCGACCGAAAAGTCCAGATGAAATTGAGCTCCGGGAGACTCTTATAGCATTCTTCTCCAAAATTTAAAACTGTTTTTAGTTTCTGCGTCAGAATTCAAACATTAGCCATCGTCTTATTCAAAAATACGGATTTCGGTCCATTTTAGTCGGGTGGAATGAAAATCGCCCAAAAAGTCTTGATGAAATCGAGGACCGGGAGACCGTTATAGCATTCTTCTCCAAAAATTACAACTGTCTTTCGGGTTCCGCGTTAGATTTCGAACACTAGACGTCGTCTGGATTGAAAATATAGATTTCGGTCCTTTTTTTTTCGAGGGTTATGAAAATTGCCCGAAAAGTCCACATGAAATCGAGGACCGAGAGACCCTTATAGCATTCTTCTCCAAAATTTATAACTGTGTTCCGGGTTCTGTGTCAGATTTCAAACACTAACCATCGTTTTGTTCGAAAATACATATTTTGGTTCATTTTAGTAGTGTGGTACGAAAATCATCTAAAAAGTCCAAATCAAATCGAGGACTGGAAGACCTTTATAGCATTTTTCACCTAAAATTATAATTATGTTTAAGATTCTGCGACAGATTTCAAACACTAACCATCGTTTTGTTCGAAAATACGAATTTCGTTCCATTTTAGTCGGTTGGTACGAAAATCGATCGAAAAGTCTAGGTGAAATCGAGGACCGGGAGACCCTTATAGCATTCTTCTCCAAAAATTATAACTGTCTTTCGGGTTCCGTGTTAGATTTCCAACACTAGCCATCGTATGGATTGAAAATATAGATTTCGGTCCTTTTTTTGTCGAGGGTTACGAAAATTGCCCGAAAGTCCACATGAAATCGAGGACCGAGAGACCCGTATAGCGTTCTTCTCCAAAATTTATAATTGTGTTCCGGGTTCTGTGTCAGATTTCAAACACTATCCATCGTTTTGTTCGAAAATACATATTTTGGTTAATTTTAGTAGTGTGGTACGAAAATCATCTAAAAAGTCCAAATCAAATCGAGGACTGGAAGACCTTTATAGCATTCTTCACAAAATTTATAATTATGTTTAAGATTCTGCGACAGATTTCAAACACTAACCATCGTTTTGTTCGAAAATACGAATTTCGTTCCATTTTAGTCGGTTGGTACGAAAATCGATCGAAAAGTCTAGGTGAAATCGAGGACTGGGAGACCCTTATATCATTCTTCCCCAAAATTTATAA
>NC_021164.2:11563721-11565765 GCF_000331145.2 Cicer arietinum | reverse complement strand
GCATTCTTCTCCAAAATTTATAACTGTGTTTCATGTTCCGCGCTAGATTTCAAACACTAACAAATGTCTGGTTCGAAAATACAGATTTTAGTCCATTTTTGTCGAGGGGTATGAAAGTCGCTTGAAAAGTCAAGAAGAAGTCGAGGACCAAGAGACCCTTATTGCATTCTTCTCCAAAATTTATAACTGAGTTTCGGGTTCCACCTCAGAATTCAAACACTAGCAACTGTCTTGTTCGAAAATACGAATTTCAGTCCATCTTTGTTGTGTGGTACGAAAATCACGCGAAAAGCCCAGATGAAATCGAGGACCGGGAGACCCTTATAGCATTCTTCTCCTATATTTATAACTGAGTTTCAGGTTCTACGTCAGATATCAAACACTAGCAATCCTCTTGTTTGAAAATATGAATTTCCGTCCATTTTTTGTCGGGTGGTAGGAAAATCACCCGAAAAGTCCAAATAAAACCGAGGACCGGGAGACCCTGGTATAATTCTTCTCCAAAATTTATTACTGGTTTTTAGGTTCCGCGCCAGATTCCAAACAATTGACATCGTCTTGTCTAAAAACATAGATTCCGGTCCTTTTTTGTCAAGGGGTAAGAAAATCCCCTGCAGACACTATAACTGTATTTCGGTGTCCATGTCAAATTTCAAACACTAGCCATCGTTTGGCCCGAAAATACGGATTTCAATCCATTTTAGTCTAGTGGTATGAAAAATTCCCGAAATGTCCACATGAAATCTAGGATCGGGAGACCCTTATAGCATTCTTCTCCAAAATTTATAATTGTGTTTCAGGTTTCGTGTTAAATTTTAAACACTAGCACTCGTTTGTTCCAGAAATACTGATTTCGGTCCATTTTTGTCGGGAGGTATGAAAATCGCTCGAATAGTCCTGATGAAATCGAGGACTGAGAAACCCTTATAGCATTCTTATCCAAAATTTATAACTTTATTTCGGGTTCCGCGGCAGATTTCAAACACTAGCTATCGTATGGTCCAAAAATGAAGATTTTTGTCCATTTTTGTCGAGGGGTGCGAAAATTGCATGAAAAGTCTAGATGAAATGGAGGAGAAAAACATTCTTGTAGCAATCTTCTCCTAAATTTATAACTGTGTTTCGGGTTCTGCTTCATATTTCAAACACTAGCCATTGTATGGTTCGAAAAGACAAATTTCAGTCCATATTTGTCGGGGGGGTACGAAAATCGCCAAAAAAGGCTAGATGAAATCGAGGACGGAAGACCCTTAAAGCATTATTCTCCAAAATTTATAACTATGTTTCGGGTTCCGCATCAAATTTCAAACACTAGCCCTCGTCTGGTCCGAACTATAGATTTCAGTCCATTTTTGTTATTTGGTACGAAAATCGCCCAAAAAGTCCAGATGAAATCGAGGACTAGAAGACTCTAATAGCATTCTTCTCCTAAATTTATAAATGTATATGAGGTTCCGCGTCAGATTTCATACACTAGCCATCGTCTTGTTGGAAATTACGAATTTTGGTCCGTTTTTGTCGGGGAGTACGAAAATCGCCTGAAAAGTCCAGATGAAATCGAGGACCGGGTGACCCTTATAACATTCTTCTCCTAAATATATAACAATGTTTATCATTTCCTGACAGATTTCAAACACTAGCCATCGTCTGGTCTGAAAATACAGATTTGTCGGGTGGTACGAAAATCACCCAAAAAGTCCAGATGAAATCGAGGAACGGGAGACCCTGATAGCATTCTTCTCCAAAATTTATTACAACTTTTTAGGTTTTGTGCCATATTTCAAACACTTGCCATCGTCTTATCTGAAATTATAGATTTCGGTCCTTTTTGGTTGAGGCATAAGAAAATCGCCTGAAAAGTCCAGATGAAATCGATTACCGAGAGACCCTTATAGCATATTTCTCCTAAATTTATAAATGTGTTCCGAGTTACGTGTCGGATTCCAAACACTAGCCATTGTTTTGTTCAAAAATATGAATTTCGGCCCATTTTAGTTGAGTGGTACGAAACTCACCCGAAAATACCAGATGAAATCGAGGACCG
>NC_021164.2:11551424-11563353 GCF_000331145.2 Cicer arietinum | reverse complement strand
GAAATCTGTATTTTCGAACTAGACGATGGCTAGTGTTTGAAATGTGACGCCGAAATCGAAACACAATTATAAATTTAGAAGAAGAATGCTATAAGGGTCTCTCGGTCCTCGATTTCATTTGGACTTTTCGGGCGAGTTTCGTACCCCTCAACAAAAATTGACCAAAATATGTATTTTCAGACCAGAGGATCGCAAGTATTTGAAACCTGATGCGGAACCCGAAACACGGTTATATATTAAGGAGAAGAATGATATAAGGGTCTCTCGGTCCATGATTCATCTGGTAATTTCGGGTGATTTTCGTACCACCTTACTAAAATGGACCGAAATTCGTATTTTGGAACAAAACAATGGCTAGTGTTTGAAATCCGACACAAAACTCAAAACACAGTGATAAATTTAGGAAAAGAATGCTATAAGGGTCTCTCGGCCATCGAATTCATCTGAACTTCTCAGGCGATTTTCTTACCACTCGACAAAAAAGGAGCGAAATCTATATTTTCGGACTAGACGATACCAAGTGTTTGAAAACTGGTGCGGAACCTAAAAACCAGTAATAAATTTGGGAGAAGAATGCTATAACTGTCTCTTGATCCTCGATTTCATCTTGGCTTTTCGGGCGTTTTTCGTACCACTCGACCGAAATCAGTATTTTCGAACAAGACAATCGTTAGTGTTTGAAATCTGAGGAGAAACCCGAAACTCAGTTATAAATTTAAGAGAAGAATTCTATAAGTGTCTCCTGGTCCTCGATTTCATCTGGTCTTTTCGTGCGATTTTCGTATCACCCGACAAAAATGGACCGAAATTCGTATTTTTGGACCAGACGATGGCTAGTGTTTGAAATCTAGCGCGAAATGCGAAATGCAGTTATAAATTTAGGAGAAGAATGCTATAAGGGTCTCTCTGTCCTCGATTTCATCTGGACCTTTTGGGCGATTTTCGTACCCCTCGACAAAAAAGGACTAAAATCTGTATTTTCGAACCAGACATTGGCTAGTGTTTGAAATCTAGCGCGGAACTCGAAACACATGTTCAAATTTTGGAGAAGAATGATATAACGGTCTCTCGGTCCTCGATTTCATCTGGACTTTTCGGGCGACTTTCGTACCACTAAAATAAAATGAACCGAAATCCATATTTTCAAACAAGACAATTGTTAGTGTTGAAATCTGACGCGGAACCCGAAACACAGTTATAAATTTATAAAAAGAATGCTATAAGTGTCTGTCTGTTCTTGATTTCATCTGGACCTTTCGGGCGATTTTTATACCCCCTCGAAAAAAATGGACTGAAATCTATTATTCGGACTAGATAATGGCTAGTGTTTGAAATCTGATGCCGAATCCGCAAAAATGGACTGAAATCCGTATTTTCGGGCTAGATGATGGCTAGTGTTTAAAATCGGGCGTGGAGCCCGAAAATCAGTTATAAATTTTGGAGAAGAATGCTATAAGGGTCTCCTGGTCCTCGATTTCACTGGATTTTTCGGGCTATTTTCGTACCACCAGACCACAATGGACCGAAATCCATATTTTTGGACTAGACGATGGCTAGTGTTTGAAATCTGACGCAGAACCCGAAACCCAATTAAAATTTATGGAGATGAATGTTATAAGGGTCTCCTAGTCCTCGATTTCATCAAGACTTTTCCGACGATTTTCGTACCTCCCTACAAAAATGGACCGAAATCCATATTTTTGAACAAGACGATGGCTAGGGTTTGAATTTTGACACAGAAACTGAAACCCAGTTTTAAATTTGGAAGAAGAATGCTATAAGGGTCTCCAGGTCCTCGATTTCAAAAATATGCCAAAATCTGTATTTTCGAACCAGGCGATGGCTAGTGTTTGAATATTGACATAGAACCTGAGGACTGAGAGACTCTTGTAGCATTCTTCTCTTGTAGATTTCTGTGTCAAATTTCAAACACTAGCCCCCTTTTGGTTCGAAAATACATATTTCGGTCCATTTTTGTTTGGTATTACGAAAATCGATCCAAAAGTCCAAATGAAATCGAGGACCGGGAAACCCTTATAGCATTCTTCTCCTTAATATATAAATGTGTTCCGTGTTCCGTGTCAGATTTCAAACACTATCCATCGTCTGGTCTGAAAGTTCATATTTTGGTCAATTTTTGTCGAGGGGTATGAAACTCGCTCGAAAAGTCTAGATGAAATCAAGGACCAAGAGATGCTTATCACATTATTCTTCTAAATTTATAATTATGTTTTGGGTTCCGCGTCAGATTTCAAAAACTATACATCGTCTAGTTCGAAAATATGGATTTCAGTCAATTTTTGTTGTGTGGTACGAAAATCGGCCAAAAAGTCCTGATGAAATCGAAGACCGGGAAACCCTCATAGCATTCTTCTCCTAAATTTATAACAGCATTTTAGGTTATGCGTCAGATTTGAAACACTAGTCATCGTTTGGAAAGAAAACGGCCGAAACGTCCATATGAAATCGAGGACCGAGAGACCCTTATAGCATTCTTCTTCTAAATTTATAAATGTGTTTCAGGTTCCGCGCCAGATTTCAAACACTATCCATCATCTTGTTCGAAAATACATATATCAATTCATTTTAGTCGGGTGGCAGGAAAATTGCCCGAAATGTCCAGATGAAATCGAGGACCAAAAGACTTTTATAGCATTTTTCTCCTAAATTTACAATTGTGTTTCGGGTTTCGTGTGAGATTTCAAACACTAGCCATCGTCTTGTTCGAAAATACGGATTTGGGTCCATTTTAGTCAAGTGGTACGAAAATTTCCCGAAAAGTCCATATGAAATCAAGGACCGGGAGACCCTTATAGCATTCTTCTCCAAAATTTATAACTGTGTTTTGGGTTCCGTGTCAAATTTCAAACACTAGCCCTTGTCTGGTCCCAAAATACAGATTTCAGTCCAATTTTGACGAGGGGTACGAAACTCGCCCAAAAAGTTCAGATGAAATCGAGGACCGGGAGATGAAAGACACTTATAACATTCTTCTTCTAAATTTATAAATGTGTTTCGGTTTTCGTTTCACATTTCAAACACTAGCCATAATCTTGTTCGAAAGTACAATTTTCGATCCATTTTAGACGGTTGGTGCAAAAATCGCCTGAAATGTCTAGATGAAATCGAGGACCAAGAGACTCTTATAGCATTCTTCTCCTAAATTTATAACTATGTTTCGTGTTCCACGTCAGATTTCAAACACTATCCATCGTCTTGTTCGAAAATACGAATTTCAGTCCTTCTTTGTCTGGTATGAAAATCGCCCGAATAGTCCAGATGAAATCGAGGACCAGGAGACCCTTATAGAATTCTTCTCCTAAATATATAACAGTGTTTTGGGTTATGCATCAGATTTGAAACACTATCCATCGTCTTATTCGAAAATACGGATTTCGGTCCATTTTTGTCTGGTGGTATGAAAATCGCCCCAGAAGTCCAGATGAAATCAAGGACCGAGAGATCCTAATAGCATTCTTCTTCTAAATACGGATTTCGGTTTCAGGGTCAGATTTCAAACACTAGCTATCATCTTGTTCGCAAATACGGATTTCGATCAATTTTAGTTAGGTGGTACAAAAATCACCCAAAATGTCCAGATTAAATCGAGGACCAGGAGACTCTAATAGCATTCTTCACCTAAATTTATAACTGTGTTTCGTGTTCCGCGTCAGATTTCAACTACTATCCATCGTGTCGTTCGAAAATACGGATATCGGTCCATTTTTGTCGGGTGCTACGAAAATCGCCTGAACAGTCCAGATGAAATCGAGGACTAGGATACCCTAATAGAATTCTTCTCCTAAATATATATTAGTGTTTTGGGTTTCACATCAGATTTCAAACACTAGCCATCGTCTGGTCCGAAAATACAGATTTTGATCCATTTTTGTAGAGGGATACGAAAATCCCCCGAAAAGTCCACATGAAATCGAGGACCTAGACACCCTTATAGCATTATTATTTTAAATTTTAACTGTGTTTTGGGTTTCGTGTCATATTTGAAACACTAGCCATCATTTTTTTTAAAAACACGGATATCGGTCCATTTTAGTCGGATGGTACGAAAATCGTCCGAAATGTCCAGATGAAATCGAACACCAAGAGACTCTTATAGCATTCATCTCCTAAATTTACAAATGTGTTTCAGGTTCCGTGCTTATTTCAAACACTAGCCACGTCTTTTTCGAAAATACGGATTTCGGTACACTTTTGTCGTGTAGTATGCAAATCGCGGAAAAGTCCAAATGAAATCGAGGACCGAGAGACCCTCATAGCATTCTTCTCCTAAATATATTCCAGTTATTCAGGTTCCGCGTTAGATTTCAAACACTAGCCATCGTCTAGTCAAAAAATACAGATTTGGTCCATTTTTGTCGAGGGGTACGAAACACGCCCGAAAAGTCCAGATGAAATTGAGGACCGAGAGTCCTTTTTTGCATTCTTCTTCTAAATTTATAATCGTGTTTCGGTTTCCGTATAAGATTTCAAAAAATAGCCATCATGTTGTTCAGAAATACGGATTTCGGTCCATTTTAGTCGGGTGGTACGTATATCGCCGGAAAGTCCAGATGAAATCGAGGACCGAGAGACCCTTATACCATTCTTCTCCATAATTTATAACTGTGTTTCGGGTTCCGCATCAAATATCGAAAACTAGCCCTCGTTTGGCGCAAAAATACAAATTTCGTCCATTTTTTAGGATGGTACGAAAATCGCCGAAAAAGTCCAGATGAAATCGAGGACCGAGAGAACCATATCCAAAATATATAACAGTGTTTCAGGTTCCGCGTGAGTTTTTCAACAGTAGCCATCGTCTGGTTCGACAATACCCATTTTCGTCAGATTTTTAACACTAGCCGTCATCTTGTTTGAAAATACGGATTTGGATCCATTTTAATCGGGTGGTACAAAAATCACCCAAAATGTCCAGATGAAATCGAGGACCAGGAGACTATCATAGCATTTTTCTCCTAAATTTATAACTGTGTTTCGGGTTCTGCGACGGTTTTCAAACACTATCCATCGTTTCGTTCGAAAATACGGATTTCTGTCCATTATTGTTGGGTGGTACGAAAGTCGCCTGAATAGTCCATATGAAATCGAGGATCGGGAGACCCATATTAAATTCTTCTCCTAAATATATAATAGTGTTTTGGGTTCGCATCAGATTTCAAACACTTGCCATCGTCTGATCCGAAAATACAGATTTTGGTCCATTTTTGTAGAGGGTGGTACGAAAATCGCCCGAAAAGTCCAGTTGAAATCGAGGACCGACAGACCCTTTTAACATTCTTCTCCTAAATATAAAATAGTGTTTCAGGTTCCGATTCAGATTTCAAACACTAGCCATCGTCTTGTTGGAAAATACAGATTTTTGTCCATTTTTGTCGAGTACTACGAAAATTGTCGAATAGTTTAGATGAAATCGCGAACCGAGAGACTCTTATAGCATTCTTATCCTAAATATATAACAGTGTTTCAGGTTCCGCATCTGATTTCAAACACTAGCAATTGTTTAGTCCAAAAATAAGGATTTAGATCCATTTTATTCGAGTGGTACGAAAATAACGCAAAATGTCTAGATGAAATCAAGGACAAGGAGACTCCATAAGCATTCTTCTCCTAAATTTATAATTGTGTTTCGGGTTCTGCGTCAGTTTTCAAACACTATCCATTGTCTTGTTCGAAAATACGGATTTCGGTCCATTTTTGTCGGGTGGTACGAAAAACGCCACAAAATCCAGATTAAATCAAGGACCGAGAGACCCTTATAGCATTCTTCTTCTAATTTTATACCTGTGTTTCGAATTACGCGTCAGATTTCAAATACTAGTCATCATCTTGTTCGAAAATACATATATCGGTCCATTTTAGTCGGGATGTACGAAAATCTCCCGAAATGTCTAGATGAAATCGAGGACCTCGAGACTCTTATAACATTCTTCTCCTAAATTTTTAATTATTTTTCGGGTTCCACATCACATTTCTAATACAAGCCATTGTCTGGTCCGAAAATACATATTTCAGTGAATTTTTGTCTTGTGGTACGAAAATCGCCCGAAAAGTCCAAATGAAATCGAGGACAGGTGAAACCCTTATAACATTCTTCTCCTAAATTTATAACAGTATTTCGGGTCAGATTTAAAAAACTAACCATCGAGGACAGGGTTCCGTGTCAGATTTAAAAAACTAACCATCATCTGGTTCGAAAAAATGGATTTTGATCCATTTTTGTCGGGTGGTACGAAAATGGAGTCTCCTGGTCCTCGATTTCATCTAAACGTTTCGAGAGATTTTCGTACCACCAAACTAAAGGAATCGATATCCATATTTTCGAACAAGATGACGACTCGTATTTAAAATCTGACGCGGAATTCCAAACACAGTTATAAATTTAGAAAAAGAATGCTATAAGGGACTTTCAATCCTCGATTTCATCTTGACTTTTGGGGAGATTTTCGTACCACCCGCCAAAAATGGACTGAAATCCGTATTTTCGTTCAATGAATAGTGTTTGAAATCTGACGCGGAACTCGAAACACAATTATAAATTTAGGAGAAGAATGCTATAAGAGACTCTGGGTCCTCGATTTCGTCTCGACATTGCAGGCGAATTTTGTACCGCCAGACTAAAATGGACCGAAATCCGTATTTTCGAACAATACGATGGCTTGTTTTGGAAATATGACGCGGTTTCCGAAACACATTTATAAATTTAGGAGAAGAATGCTATAACAGTCTCCTGGTCCTCCATTTCATCTGGCCATTTCGGGTGATTTTTGTAGCACCTGAATAAAATAGATTGAAATCCGTATTTTCAAACAAGGTTATGGCTAGTGTTTAAAATCTGACCCGGAAACTGAAACACTGTTATAAATTTAGAAGATGAATGGTATAAGGGACTCTCGGTCGTCGATTTCATCGAGACGTTTCGGGCGATTTTCGTACCACCTGACAAAAATGAATCGAAATCTATTTTTTTGAACCATACTATGGTTAGTTTTTTAAATCTGATGCGGAACCCGAAATACTGTTATAAATTTAGGAGAATAATGCAATAAGGGTTTTCTAGTCCTCAATTTCATTTGGACTTTCCGGGCGATTTTCGTACCACCCGACAAAAAGGGACCGAAATGTGTATTTTCGGAGCAGACGATTGCTTGTATTAGAAATGTGACTCAGAATCCGAAACACAGTTATAAATTTAGGAGAAGAATGCAATAAGAGTCTCTTGGTCCTCGATTTCATCTAGACATTTCAAGATATTTTCGTACCACCAGACTAAATTGGACCAATATTCGAATTTTCGAACAAGATGATGGCTAGTATTTAAAATCTGACGCAGAACTCGAAACACAGTTATAAATTTAAAAGAAGAATACTATAAGGGTCTCTCAATCCTCGATTTCATCTAGACTTTTGGGCGATTTTCGTACCACCAGCAAAAAATGGACTGTAATCCGTATTATCGAACAAGACGATGGATAGTGTTTGAAATCTGACGCAGAACCCGAAACACAACTATAAATTTAGTAGTAGAATTCTATAAGAGACTCCTGGTCCTCGATTTCATCTGGACATGTCAGGCAATTTTCGTACCACCCGACTAAAATGGACCGAAATCCGTATTTTTGAACAATACGATGGCTTGTGTTTGAAATCTGACGCAGAAACTGAAATAGAGTCATAAATTTAGAAGAAGAATGCTATAAACGTCTCTCGGTCCTCGATTTCATCTGGACGTTTTGGGCGATTTTCATACCCCTTGACAAAAATTGATCAAAATCTATATTTTCTGACCAGACGAATACTAGTGTTTGAAATCTTATGCAGAACCCGAAACACTGTTATATATTAAGGAGAAAATGATATAAGGGTCGCTCGGTCCTCAACTTCATCTAGACTTTTCGTGCTATTTTCGTACCACACGACAAAAATGGACCAAAATTCGTATTGTTGAACAAAACAATGGCAAGTGTTTGAAATCTGACACAGAACTCGGAAACAGTTATAAATATAGGAGAAGAATGTTATAAGGGTCTCTCGGTCCTCGATTTCATCTGGACTTTTCAGGGGATTTTCGTACCACATGACAATCGTGACCCAAAATCCGTATTTTAGAACAAGACAATTGCTAGTGTTTGAAATCTGAGGCGGAACCCGAAACTCAGTTATAAATTTAGGAGAAGAATGCTATAAGAGTCTTCTGGTCCTCGATTTCATCGGGTCTTTTTGGGCGATTTTCGTACCATTCGACAAAATGGCTAGTATTTGAAATCTAGCGTGAAACCCGAACAACACAGTTATAAATTCTGGAGAAGAATGCTATAAAGGTCTCTCGGTACTCGATTTCATCTAGACTTTTCGGGCGATTTTCGTACCATTCGACAAAAATGGACTAAAATTTGTATTTTTCGGACCACAGTTTGGCTAGTGTTTGATATCTAGTGCGGAACTCGAAACACAATTATAAATTTTGGAGAAGAATGCTATAAGGGTCTCCCTGTCCTCGATTTCATCTAGACTTTTCGGGCGATTTTCGTACCACCCGACTAAAATGGACTGAAATCTGTATTTTCGAACAAGAGGATTGTTATTGTTTGATATTTGACGCGGAAACTGAAACACTGTTATATATTTAGGAGAAGAATGCTTTAAGGTTCTTCAGGTCTTCGATTTCATCTGGAATTTTAAGGGCGATTTTCGTACCACCCGACTAAAATGGGCCGAAATCTGTATTTTCGAACAAGATGATGGCTTGTGTTTGTATTCTGACGCAGAACCCGATTCACAAATAGAAATTTAAATGAAGAATGTTATAAGGGTCTCGCGGCCCTCGATTTCATCTAGGCTTTTCGGGCAATTTTCGTACCCCTCTACTAAAATGCACCAAAATCTGTATTTTAAGACCAGACAATGGCTAGTGTTTGAAATCTGAACCGAAATGAGAAACATTGTTATATGTTTAGGAGAAGAATGCAATAAGGGTCACCCGGTCCTCGATTTCATTTGGCCTCTTCGGGGGATTTTCGTGCACCACGACAAAAATGGACAGAAGTCCATAATTTCCAACAAGACGATGACGAGTGTTTGAAATTTCCAACATGACTTTTTAGGCGATTTCAGTGCCACTCAACAAATATGGACCGAAATTCGTATTTTCGGACCAGACGATGGCTAGTGTTTGAAATTTGACAAAGAACCCGAACCTCAGTTATAAATTTACGAGAAGAATGCTACAAGAATCATCTTCTCCTCGATTTCATGTGGACTTTTTGGGCGATTTTCGCACCCCTCGACAAAAATGGACCAAAATCTGCATTTTCAGACCAGACGATAGCTAGTGTTTGAAATGTGCTGCGTAACCCGGAACACATTTATAAATTTTGAATAAGAATGCTATAAGGGTTTCCCAGTCCTCGATTTCATCTGGAATTTTCGGGCGATTTTTATACCACCACACAAAAATGGACCGAAATCAGTATTTCCTGAAAACAGACAAGGGCTAGTGTTTGAAATTTGACACGAAACCCGAAACACAGTTATAGATTTTTGAGAGGAATGCTATGAGGGTCTCCAGGTCCTCGATTTAATCTAGACTTTTCGTGCGATTTTCATACCACCCGACAAAAATGGACCGAAACAGTATTTCAAGAGCAGACGAGGGCTAGTGTTTGAAATTTTACCCGTAACCCGAAATACAGTTATAAATATAGAAGAAGAATGCTATAAGGGTTTCTCGATCGTCGATTTGATCTGGTATTTTCGGATGATTATCGTACCACCCGACTAAAATGGCCCGAAATTCTTATTTTTGAACAAAACAATGGCTAGTGTCTGAAATATGATACGAAACTCAGAACACAGTTTTAAATTTAGGAGAAGAATGCTATAAGGGTCTCTCGGTCCTCGATTACATCTGGACTTTGCAGGCGATTTTCTTACCCCTCGTTAAAAAATGATCGAAATCTATATTTTTGGACTAGACGACAGCAAGTATTTGAAATTTGGCGCGAAACCTAAAAACCAATAATAAATTTTGGAGAAGAATGCTATTAGGGTCTCCCAATCCTCGGTTTCATCTGGACTTTTCGGGTGATTTTCGTACCACCCTACAAAAAATGGACGGAAATCCGTATTTTCGAACAAGATGATTGCTAGTGTTTGAAATCTGACGCGGAACCCAAAATTCAGTTATAAATTTAGGAGAAGAATGCAATAAGGGTCTCTCGGTCATTGATTTAATATGGGTTTTTCAGGAGATTTTCGTACCACCCGACAAAAATGGACCGAAATTCGTATTTTCGAACAACACAATTGTTAGTGTTTGAAATCTAAGGCGGAACCCGAAACTCAGTTATAATATTAGGAGAAGAATGCTATAAGGGTCTCCTGGTCCTCGATTTCATTTGGTCTTTTAAGGCAATTTTTGTACCACACGACTAAAATGGACCGAAATTCATATTTTCAGACCAGACGATGGCTAGTGTTTGAAATCTGGCATCAAACCCGAATCACAGTTATAAATGTTGGAGAAGAATGCTATAAGGGTCTCTTTGTCCTCGATTTCATCTGGACTTTTTGGGCGATTTTCGTATCCCTCAACCAAAATCAACTAAAATCTGTATTTTCATACCAGACTTTGGCTAGTGTTTGAAATCTAGTGTGGAACTCGAAACACATTTATAAATTTTGGAGAAGAATGCTATAAGGGTCTCCCAGTCCTAGATTTCTTCTGGACTTTTCGGGCGACTTTCGTACCATCTGACTAAAATGGACCAAAATCAGTATTTTCGAACAAGACGATGGATAGCGTTTGAAATTTGACATGGAACCCGAAATACAGTTATAAATTTAGAAGAAGAATGCTATAAGGGTCTCTCGGTCCTCGATTTCATCTGGACTTTTCGTGTGATTTTCGTACTACCCGAATAAAATGGATCGAAATCCGTATTTGGGAACAGTACGATGGCTAGTTTTTGAAATCTGACGCGAAACCCGAAACACAGTTATAAATTTAGAAGAAGAATCCTATCAGGGTCTCCAAGTCCTCGATTCAGTTATAAATTTAGAAGAAGAATCCTATCAGGGTCTCCAAGTCCTCGATTTCATCTGGACTTTTTGGGCAATTTTCTTACCCCTCGTAAAAAATGGACCGAAATCTGTTATTCGGACCAGATGATTAATAGTGTTTGAGATCTAATGCGGAATCTGAAACAATGTTATACATTTTGGAGAAGAACGTTGTAAGGTGTTGGTTATATGGCTTCTATCCTTAGGAAATTTTATACAATATTATCAACAAGATTATCTAATTCTTTCCTAAGTGATGAATTAATATCAAAATCAACTTGTTTAATATTAATTCCAATCTTAACAGCAAAAGATTCTAACAGTTTATTTGCAGCGGAATTTCACAATCACATGCAAGATCAATATAAAAAGTAAAGAGAGAGAGGAAATAGTGCACCAGGGGTTTTTATACTGGTTCGGCTATCATTTTGATAACCTACATCTAGTCCTGAAATCTACAACAGATTTCAGCCTTTCACTAGAATGATTAGAGGAATATTTTTACATACTTTCCAGCGTCACAACCTATCCATCCAACTCACAACCACTTCTATCACAATACCAACCTATCTCTAAGAGTTACTCATCAAACTCTAGCGAGATCAAGCTGAGGTTTCTTTTAGATGACCACAAGTATCCTGAAAGATAACCACCAGTGTACACTACTGGATTTCCAAAACTTCAATTACAGAAATTGTTCTTTCACAAAGAATTAAAGAATACTAAGAAAATTTGACTCAATCACAATGTAAGATCTCACACAAAAGTATTAGCCAATGAGTATTTGTGTGTTGTAACAATTTTTCTCTCAAGGTTTTTTTCAGTCTTCAGTGTTTATGAAAAAGTGTTATGA
>NC_021164.2:11543388-11551393 GCF_000331145.2 Cicer arietinum | reverse complement strand
AAAGCTTGCAACACAAGAAACATCTATCAATCGATTATCTAATCGATTAGTGCAAAGCTTGCAACTTAAGAAACTTATTTCAATTGATTGTCCAATCGATTTCGTTGATCACAGAACATATGTCTGATGAAAAAGTATTTTCGTAATCGATTTTCCAATCGATTGACTCAGTATGAGCTTGGTTTTGTGATTCACAAAATCAATTACTCAATCGATGTGCAAATCGATTGTCTAATTGATTTGTTTAAACACAAAACACAGGTTTTGATAAAACCTTTAAGTAATCGATTTTCCAATCGATTAACTTAGTGAAACCTTCATTCTGTGAGTCAGACAATCGATTGCTCAATTGATGTATCAATTGATTTATTAATTGATTGATTAAAACACATTTTATAATTTCATTGGCAAATACTATATGAAAACTCATTATGATTAAGTCTACCTAATTGACTCTATTAACACTAAACATTCTTGTACATCAGTCTTCAAGCCTTGTAGGACATCATCCATCTTAGCTTGATTGCTTGAGTTCCAAGTTTTGTCCAAGTGTGTAGTGTTTGATTATTTGCCTGAAATATTTCACAATTCAAATCATTAGATCAATCAAATAATTCATATGTATTGTATGTTTGGGAATTAAATCAAAAACATGATCAGGGAAGCACATGTCTTACATAAGGGTCTCCCGATCCTCGATTTCTTCTGCACTTTTCGGGGGATTTTTGTACCGCTTGAAAGTACTGGACCAAAATCCGTATTTTCGGACCAAACGATGGCTAGTGTTTGAAATATGACGCGGACCCCGAAGCACACTTATAAATTTTGGAGAAGAATGCTACTAGGGTTTCCCAGTCATCGATTTCATCTGGACTTTTCAGGCGATTTTCGTACCATCGACAAAAAAAAGACCGAAATTCGTATTTTCAAAAAAGACTATGGCTAGTGTTTGAAATCTGACTCAAAACCTAAAACAAAATTATAAATTTTGGAGAAGAATGATATAAGGGTCTCCCGGTCCTAGATTTCATTTGGACTTTTCGCACGATTTTCGTGCCACCCGACTAAACTAGACCAAAATTCTTATTTTTTAACAAAACGATGGCTAGTGTTTGATATCTAACGCGGAACCTGAAAACACAGATAAAAATTTAGAAGAAGACTTTTCGGTCATAGATTTCATTAGGACTTTTCGAGCGATTTTCGTACCAATCAACTTAAATGGACTGAAATTCATATTTTCAAACAAAACAACGATTAGTGTTTGAAATTTGGCGCGGAACCCGAAACACAGTTATAAATTTTGGAGAAGAATGTTATAAGGGTATCCCGGTCTTCGATTTCATTTGGACTTTTCGGGCAATTTTCATACCACCTAACTAAAATGGACCAAAATTCGTATTTTCAGACCAAACGATGGCTAGTGTTTAAAATCAGGCGCAGAGCCCGAAAAACAATTATAAATTTTGGAGAAGAATGCTATAAGGGTCTCTTGATCCTCGATATCCTCTAGTCTTTTCGGCCGATTTTCGTGCCACACGACTAAAATGGATCGAAAGTCGTATTTTCTAACAAAACGATGGTTAGTGTTTGAAATATGTCGCGGAACCTGAAACACAATTATAAATTTTGGCGAAGCATGCTATAAAGGTCTTCCGGTCCTCGATTTGATCTAGACTTTTTCGACGATTTTCGTACCACCCTACTAAAATGAACCAAAATCTATATTTTCGAACAAAACGCTGGTTAGTGTTTTAAATGTGACGCGGAACCCAATACACAAATATAAATTTAGATGAAGAATGTTATGACGTTTTCACGGTCCTCGATTTCATTTGGACTTTTAGTGCAATTTTCGTACCCCTCGACAAAAATGGACGAAAATCGGTATTTTCAGACTAGACGATGGCTAGTATTTGAAATTTGACTCGAAATGAGAAACATTGTTATATATTTAGGAGAAGAATGCTATAAGGGTCACCCGGTCCTCGATTTCATCTGGACCTTTCGGGCAAATTTCGTACATCCCGACAAAAATGGACCCAAATCCGTAATTTCTAACATGACGATGGTTAGTGTTTAAAATCTGACACGGAACCCGATATACATTTACAAATTTAGGAGAAGAATGCTATAAGAGTCTTCTGGTCCTGGATTTCATCTGGATTTTTGGGGCGATTTTTAGTACCACTTAACAAAAATGGACCGAAGTATGTATTTTCAAACCAGAAGAGGGCTAGTCTCCGAAATTTGACGCAGAACCTGAAACTCAGTTATAAATTTACGAGAAGAATACTACAAGAATCTTCTCATCAATTTCATCTGGACATTTCGGCTAATTTTCGCACCCCTCTGACGCGGAACCCGAAACACAGTTTTAAATTTTGGATAGGAATGCTATAAGGGTTTCCCGGTCCTCGATTTCATCTAGACTTTTCGAGCGATTTTCGTAACAACCGACAAACATGGATCGAAATCAGTATTTCCTAAAAACAGACAAGGGCTAGTGTTTGAAATTTGACCTGAATCCCGAAACACAGTTATAAAATTTAGGAGAAGAATGTTGTGAGGGTCTCCCGGTCCTCGATTTGATCTGGACTTTTCGAGAGATTTTCATACCACCAGAAAAAAATGGACCGAAACCAGTATTTCCAGACCAAACGAGGGCTAGTGTTTGAAATTTGACGCAGAACCTGAAATATAGTTTTTCATTTTTTAGAAGAACGCTATAAGGGTCTCCTGGTCCTCGATTTCATTTGGAATTTTCCGTCGATTTTCGTACCACTTGACTAAAATGGATCGAAATCTGTATTTTTGGACCAGACGATGGCTAGTGTTTGAAATTTGAGCTGGAACCCGAAATACAGTTATAAATTTAGAAGAAGAATGCTATAAGGGTCTCTCGATCATCGATTTCATCTGGACTTTTCAAGCGATTTCCGTACCCCTCGACAAAAATAGACCAAAATCTATATTGTCAGACCAGACGATGGCTAGTGTTTGAAATTTGATACGGAAATTGGAACACAGTTTTAAATTTAGGAGAAGAATGATATAAAGGTCTCTCGGTCCTCGATTTCATCTGGACTTTGCATGCGATTTTTTTATTGCTCGACAAAAAATGATCGAAATCTATATTTTTGGACCAGACGACGGCAAGTGTTTGAAATCTGGCGCGGAACTTAAAAACAAGTAATAAATTTTGGAGAAGAATGCCATCATGGTCTCCTAGTCCTCGGTTTCATCTGGACTTTTCGGGTGATTTTCGGACCACCCGACAAAAAATAGACGGAAATCCGTATTTTCACCCAAGATGATTGCAAGTGTTTGTAATCTGGCGCGAAACCCGAAACACAATTATAAATGTTGGAGAAGAATGCTAATAGGGTCTCCTTGTCATCGATTTCATACGGACTTTTCGGGCGATTTTCGTACCCCTCGACAAAAATGGATTAAAATCTGTATTTTCGGACCAGACTTTGGCTAGTGTTTGAAATCTAGCGCGGAACTCGAAACACAATTATAAATTTTGGAGAAGAATGCTATAAGGGTCTCCCAGTCCTAGATTTCATCTAGACTTTACGGATGACTTTCGTGCCACCCGACTAAAATGGACCGAAATCCGTATTTTCAAACAAGACGATGGATAGTGTTTAAATTTTGGCAAGGAACCCGAAATACAATTATAAATTTAGAAGAAGAATGCAATAAGGGTCTCTCGGTCCTCGATTTCATCTGGACCTTCCGTGCAATTTTCATACTACCCGACTAAAATGGACAGAAATCCGTATTTTTGAACAATACGATGGCTAGTTTTTGAAATCTGACGCGGATTTTTGAAATCCGTATTTAGAAAAAGAATCCTATCAGGTCTCCAAGTCCTCGATTTCATCTAGACTTTTTGGGCGATTTTCTTACCCCTCGAAAAAAATGAACCGAAATCTATTATTCAGACCAGATGATGGCTAGTGTTTGAAATCTGATGTGGAATGCGAACCACTGTTATAAATTTACGAGAAAAATGTTTTAAGGATCTCCCGGTCCTCGATTGCACTTGGACTTTTCAGGGGATTTTCGTTCCACCCGACAAAAATGGACCGAAATCTGTATTTTCGGACCAAATGATGGCTAGTGTTTCCCGGTCATTGATTTCATCTAGACTTTTCAGGAGATTTTCGTACCATCGACAAAAAAGGACCGAAATCCGTATTTTTGAAAAAGACTATGGCTAGTGTTTAAAATCTAACGCGGAACCTGAAACAAAGATTTAAATTTTGGAGAAGAATGATATAAGGGTCTCCCGGTCCTAGATTTCATAAGGACTTTTCAGGCGATTTTCGTACCACCCGACTAAAATGGACCGAAATTCGTATTTTCGAACAAAACGATGGTTAGTGTTTGAAATTTGTCGCGGAACCTGAAACACAATTATAAATTTTGGAGAAGAATGCTATAAAGGTCTTCTGGTCCTCTATTTGATCTGGACTTTTTGATCTGGACTTTTTGGACGATTTTTGGACGATGGTTAGTGTTTGAAATCTGACACGGAACCCAGAACACAATTATAAGTTTTGGGGAAGAATACTATAAGGGTCTCACGGTCCTCGATTGCAACTTGACTTTTCAGACGATTTTCATACCACGCAACAAAAATGGACCGAAATCCGTATTTTCGAACAAGACGATAGCTAGTGTTTGAATTCTGACGTAGAAACCGAAACACAGTTTTAAATTTTGGAGAAGAATGCTATAAGGGTCTCCCAGTCCTCGATTTCATCTAGACTTTTTGGTTGATTTTCGTACCCATCGACAAAAATATGCCCATATCTGTATTTTCGGACCCGAAACACAAAACGAAGTAATAAATTAGAGTTGTCAAATAAAGTAATAATTATATATTTATTTGACAAATCGATTTTATTAAATGATATTACTATCTTCGTTATGCAGTCAAACTTTAAAATGAAGATAATAATAACATATAATAAAATAGAATTATCAAATAAATTAATAATTTCATATTTATTTGAAAACTCTGTTTTATTATACGTTATTATTATCTTAGTTTTGTAGTTGTACTAAATAACGAAAATAATAATAACATATAACAAAATTGAGTTGTAAAATTAACATCTAATTATTACTTTATTTGACAACTCTGTTTTATTATATGTTAATATTATCTTCTTTATGTAGTAAAACTATAAAACAAATATAATAATTACATCTAATAAAATAGAATTGTCAAATAATGTAATACTTGAACATTAGCCATCATTTGGTCTAAAAATACGAATTTCGTTCCATTTTTGTCGGGTAGAGGAAAATTGCCTAAAAAGTTTAGGTGAAATCGGGGATTTTCGTACTACCCGATTTCTGTCCATTTTTGACTAGTGGTACGAAAATCGCCTGAAAAGTCCCAATGTAATCGAGGACTGAGAGACTCTTATAACATTCTTCTCTAAAATTTTTAACTATCTTTCATGTTCCGCGCTAGACCTAAAACACTAGTAATCGTCTGGTCCGAAAATACATATGTTGATCCATTTTTGTCGAGGGGTACGAAAGTCTCCCGAAAAGTTCAAATGAAATTTAGGATCGGGAGACCATTATAGCATTCTTCCCCAGAATTTGTAACTTTGTTTCGGGTTCCGCTCCAGATTTCAAACACTAGCCATCGTCTAGTCCGAAAATACAGATGTTGGTCCATTATCGTCGATGGGTACGAAAGTCGCCCGAAAAGTCCAAATGAAATCGAGGACCGGGAGACCATTATAGAATTCTTGTTCTAAATTTATAAATGTGTTTCGTGTTCTGCGTTAGATTTGAAACACTAGCCATCGTCTTGTTCGAAAATACGGATTTCGATCAATTTTAGTCGGGTGGTACGAAAATCGCTCAAAAAGTCCAGATGAAAACGAGGACCGGGAGACCATTATAGCATTCTTCTCCAAAATTTATAACTGTTTTCCGGGTTCCGCACCAGATTTCTAACACTAGCCATCGTCTGGTCAAAAAATACGATTTTCGATCTATTTTTGTCGGGTGGTACAAAAATCGCCCGAAAAGACCAAATGAAATCGAGGACCAAAAAAGTCTTATTATAGCATTCTACTCCTAAATTTATAAATGTGTTTCAGGTTCGGTGTCTGATTTCAAAAATTGGCCATCGTCTAGTTCAAAAATACAGAATTTGGTCCATTATCATCGATGGGTACGAAAATCGCCTGAAAAGTCCAAATGAAATTGGGGACCAAATGGCCCTTATAGAAATCTTCTTCTAAATTTATAACTGTGTCTCTGGTTCCGCGTCAGATTTCAAACACAAGCAATCGTCTTATTCGAAAATATGGATTTCGGTCCATTTAATCGGGTGGTACGAAAATCGCCCAAAAAATCCATATGAAATTGAGGATTGGGAGACCATTATAGCATTCTTCTTCAAAATTTATAATTGTGTTAGGCATTCCGCGCCAGATGTCAAATATTAGCCATCGTCTAATATTAGCCATCGTCTAGTCCGAATATACCATTTTCTGTCTATTTTTGTCAGGTGGTACAAAAATTGCCCAAAAAGACCAGATGAAACCGAGGACCGGGAGACCCTGATAGCATTCTTCTCCAAAATTTATTACTGGTTTTTAGGTTCCGTGCCAGATTTTAAACATTTTTTATCGTCTGGTCCGAAAGTATAGATTACGGTCCTTTTTTGCCAAGTGGTAAGAAAATCGCTTGAAAAGTCCAGATCAAATCGAGGAACGAGAGACCCTTATAGTATTCTTCTCCTAAATTTATAACTTTGTTTTGAGTTCCGCACTAGATTTCAAACACTAGCCATCGTCTGGTCCGAAAATATAGATTTTGGTCCATTTTTGTCGAGGGGTACGAAAATCGCCCGAAAAGTCCAACTGAAATTGACGACCGAGAGACCCTTAGAGGATTCTTATTCTAAATTTATAACTGTATTTCGGGTTCCATGTCAGATTTCAATTACTAGCCATCGTCTGGTCTGAAAATACGGATTTCAATCCATTTTAATCTAGTGGTATGAAATCGAGGAAATCGAGGACCGGGAGACCCTTATAGCATTCTTCTCCAAAATTTATTACTGTAATTCAGGTTCCACGTCAAATTTCAAACACCAGCCCTGATCTGGTCCGGAACTGCTGATTTTGGTCCATTTTTGTCGGGTGGTATGAAAATTGCCCGAAAAGTCCAGATCAAATCGAGGACCGCGAGACCCTTATAGCATTCTTCTCCCAAATTTATAAATTTGTTCTGGGTTTCGTGTTAGATTTCAAACACTAGCCATAGTCTTGTTCGAAAATACGAATTTCGGTCCATTTTAGTTAGGTGGTATGAAAATCGCCCAAAAAGTCTAGATGAAATCGAAGACTAGGAGACCTTTATAGCATTCTTCTCCCAAATTTAAAACTATCTTTTGGGTTCCGCGCTAGATTTCAAAAACTATCCATCGTTTTGTTCGAAAATAAGAATTTCGATCCATTTTAGTCGGGTGGTACGAAAATCTCCCGAAAAGTCCAATGAAATCTAGGACTGGGAGACCCTTATATCATTCTTCTCCAAAATTTATAATTTTGTTTTAGGTTCTACGTCAGATTTCAAACACTAGCCACAATCTTTTTTTAAAATACGGATGTTGGTCCTTTTTTTTTCGATGGTACGAATATCGCCTGAAAAGTCCAGATGAAATCGAACACCCAGAAACCCTTATAACATTCTTCTGTCTATTTAAGTCGGGTGGTACGAAAATCGCCCGAAAAGTCTAGATGAAATCGAGGACCGAGTGACCCTTATAGCATTCTTCTTCTAAATTTATAAATGTTTTTTGGTTTCCGCGTCAGATTTCAAACACTAACAATCTACTTGTTTGAAAATACGGATTTCAGTCCATTTTAGTCGGGTGGTACGAAAGTCGCCCGAAAAGTCCAGATTAAATCTAGGACTAGTAGACCCTTATATCATTCTTCTCCAAAATTTATAA
>NC_021164.2:11539667-11542464 GCF_000331145.2 Cicer arietinum | reverse complement strand
AAACATACACTAGCCATCGTCTGGTCCGAAAATACGAATTTCGGTCCATATTTGTCAGGTGGTACGAAAATCGCCTAAAAAGTCCAGATGAAATCGAGGACCAGGAGACCCTTAAAGCATTCTTCACCAAAATTTATACATGTGTCTCAGGTTCCGCGTCAAATTTCAAACACTAGCCCTCGTCAGGTCCAAAAATACAGATTTCGGTTCATTTTTGTTAGGTGGTACGAAAATCGCCTGAAAAGTCTAGATGAAATCGAGGAACAGAAGACTCTTATAGCATTCTTCTCCTAAATTTACAAATGTATATCGGGTTCCGCATCATATTTCAAACAATAGCCATCGTCTTGTTGAAAATTACGGATTTTCGTCCATTTATGTCGGGGTGTACGAAAATTGGACGAAAAGTCCAGATGAAATCGAGGATCGGGTGATCCTTATAGCATTCTTCTCCTAAATATATAACAATGTTTCTCATTTTGGGTCAGATTTCAAACACTAGCCATCGTCTGGTTTGAAAATATAGATTTTGGTCCATTTTTGTCGAGGGGTACGAAATTTGCCCGAAAAGTCTAGATGAAATAGAGGACCGAGAGACCCTTATAACATTCTTCATCTAAATTTATAACTGTGTATCGGGTTCCACGTCAGAATACAAACACAAGCCATAATCTAATTCGAAAAAACGGATTTTGGTCTATTTTAGTCAGGTGGTACGAAAATCGCCCTAAAAGTTTAGATGAAATCGTGGACCAGGAGAACCGTAAAGCATTATTCTCCTAAATATGTAACAGTGTTTCGAGTTCTGCGTCAGATATCAGACACTGGCCGTCGTTTGGTTCGAAAATACAGATTTCGGTCCATTTTTGTCGAGGGGTAAGAAAATCGCCCGAAAAGTCCATATCAAATCGAGGACAAAGAGACCCTTATAGCATTCTTCTTCTAAATTTATAACTGTGTTTCGGGTTCCGTGTATGATTTCAAACACTAGCCATAGTATTTTTCGAAAATACGGTTTTCGATCCATTTTATTTGGATTGTTTGAAAATCGCTCGAAAAGTCCAGATGAAATCGAGGACCAAGAGACCCTTGTAGCATTCTTCTCGAAAATTTATAACTATGTTTCGGGTTTCGCGCCAGATTTCAAACACTAGCCATCGTCTGGTCTGAAAAGACGAATTTCGGTCGATTGTTGTCGAGGGGTACGAAAATCGACCGAAAAGACCAGATGAAATCGAGGACCAGGAGACCCTTATAGCAATTTTCTCCTAAATTTATAACTCAGTTTCAGGTTCCGCCTCAGATTTTAAACACTAGCAATTGTCTTGTTCGAAAATACGAATTTCGGACTATTTTTGTCGTGTGGTACGAAAATCGCCTGAAAAGCCCAGATGAAATCGAGGACCGGGAGACCCCTATAACATTCTTCTCCTAAATTTATAACGTATTTTTCGGACCACAGTTTGGCTAGTGTTTGATATCTAGTGCGGAACTCGAAACACAATTATAAATTTTGGAGAAGAATGCTATAAGGGTCTCCCTGTCCTCGATTTCATCTAGACTTTTCGGGCGATTTTCGTACCACCCGACTAAAATGGACTGAAATCTGTATTTTCGAACAAGAGGATTGTTATTGTTTGATATTTGACGCGGAAACTGAAACACTGTTATATATTTAGGAGAAGAATGCTTTAAGGTTCTTCAGGTCTTCGATTTCATCTGGAATTTTAAGGGCGATTTTCGTACCACCCGACTAAAATGGGCCGAAATCTGTATTTTCGAACAAGATGATGGCTTGTGTTTGTATTCTGACGCAGAACCCGATTCACAAATAGAAATTTAAATGAAGAATGTTATAAGGGTCTCGCGGCCCTCGATTTCATCTAGGCTTTTCGGGCAATTTTCGTACCCCTCTACTAAAATGCACCAAAATCTGTATTTTAAGACCAGACAATGGCTAGTGTTTGAAATCTGAACCGAAATGAGAAACATTGTTATATGTTTAGGAGAAGAATGCAATAAGGGTCACCCGGTCCTCGATTTCATTTGGCCTCTTCGGGGGATTTTCGTGCACCACGACAAAAATGGACAGAAGTCCATAATTTCCAACAAGACGATGACGAGTGTTTGAAATTTCCAACATGACTTTTTAGGCGATTTCAGTGCCACTCAACAAATATGGACCGAAATTCGTATTTTCGGACCAGACGATGGCTAGTGTTTGAAATTTGACAAAGAACCCGAACCTCAGTTATAAATTTACGAGAAGAATGCTACAAGAATCATCTTCTCCTCGATTTCATGTGGACTTTTTGGGCGATTTTCGCACCCCTCGACAAAAATGGACCAAAATCTGCATTTTCAGACCAGACGATAGCTAGTGTTTGAAATGTGCTGCGTAACCCGGAACACATTTATAAATTTTGAATAAGAATGCTATAAGGGTTTCCCAGTCCTCGATTTCATCTGGAATTTTCGGGCGATTTTTATACCACCACACAAAAATGGACCGAAATCAGTATTTCCTGAAAACAGACAAGGGCTAGTGTTTGAAATTTGACACGAAACCCGAAACACAGTTATAGATTTTTGAGAGGAATGCTATGAGGGTCTCCAGGTCCTCGATTTAATCTAGACTTTTCGTGCGATTTTCATACCACCCGACAAAAATGGACCGAAACAGTATTTCAAGAGCAGACGAGGGCTAGTGTTTGAAATTTTACCCGTAACCCGAAATACAGTTATAAATATAGAAGAAGAATGCTATAAGGGTTTCTCGATCGTCGATTTGATCTGG
>NC_021164.2:11534881-11539167 GCF_000331145.2 Cicer arietinum | reverse complement strand
AGTTTCGAGTTTCGCTTTAGATTTTAAACACTAGCCTTCGTTTAATCCCAAAATTATGATTTCAATCCATTTTTTGTGGGTGGTACGAAAATTGCCAGAAAAGTCCATCTGAAACTCGAGGATCGAGAGACCCTTATAGAATTCTTCTCCGAAATTTATAATGGTGTATCGGGTTCAACATCAGATTTCAAGCACTAGCCATTGCTTGGTCCTAAAATACGGATTTTGGTTCATTTTTATTAGGTGGTACGAAAATCGTCCGAAAAGTCTAGATGAAATCGAGGACTAGGAGTCCCTTATAGCAATATTCTACTAATTTTATAATTATGATTCGGGTTCCACTTCAGATTTCAAACATTAGCCATTATCTTGTCCAAAAATACAGATTTCGGTCTATTTTTGTCTGGTGGTTAACAAATCCAATGAAAAGTGTAAATGAAATGGAAGACCTAAAGACCCTTATAGCATTCCTCTCCTAAATTTATAATTGTGTTTCGGGTTTGTTGTCAGATTTCAAAAACTAGGCATCGTCTGGTTCAAAAATACAGATTTTGCTCCATTATTGTCAGTTCGTAAGAAAATCGATAGAATGGTCGTGATGAAATCGAGGACCAGGAGACCAGTATAGCATTCGTCTCCTAAATTTCTAATTGTGTTTCGGTTTCCCGTTAGATTTCAATCACTAACCATCGTCTTGTCCAAAAGTACGGTTTTCAGTCCATTATTATTGAGTTCTACAAAAATAGCCCAAAACTCCAGATGAAATCGAGGAGTGGGAGACCCTTGTAGAATTTTTCTCCTAAATTTATAATTGTGTTTCCGGTGACACTTTAAATTTCCCAAAAAGAACACATGATACTGAGGACCGGGACACCCTTATAAAAATTTTCTCCTGAATTTATAATTGTGTTCCAGGCTCCGCGTTAAATTTCAAAAACTAGCCATCATCTAGTCTCTAAATACGGTTTACGTCCATTTTATCGGGTGATACGAAAATCACCCGAAAAGTCAAGATGAAATCGAGGACCAGGAGACCTTTATAAATTTCTTCCCCTAAATTTATAAATATGTTTCAAGCTCCGCGTCAGATTTCAAACACTAGCCATCGTCTGGTTCCAAAATACGTATTTCCTCGAGGACTGAAAATACTTTATTGGAATTTGTCATATAATAAAATAGAGTTGTCAAATAAATATATAATTATTTGTTTAATTGAAAACTCAATTTTGTAATATGTTATTATTATTTTTGTGATTGAGTACAAATACAAAACGAAGATAATAATAACATTTAATAAAATAGAGTTTTCAAATAAAGTAATATTTACAAATTTTTAATTGAAACTCAATTTTGTTATAAGTTGTTATAATTTTTGTTATTAAGTACAACTACAAAACGAAGATATTTACAAATTTATTAAGTACAACATTTAAAAAATTAGAGTTGAAAAGTAATATTTACAAATTTATTTGACAACTCAATTTTGTTATATGTTGTTATAATTTTCATCATTAAGTACAACTATAAAATGAAGATAATAATAACATTTAATAAAATAGAAATGTGTAATCAAAAAGTAAATATTACTTTATTTAACAACACTATTTTATTATATGTTATATTATTATCTTCATTTTCTAGTTTTACTTCATAACGAAGATAATAATAACATATAATAAAATAGAGTTGAAAAATAAAGTAATAATTAGATATTTATTTGACAGCTCAATTGAGTTATATGTTATTATTATTTTCGCTATAAAGTACAACTACAAAACGAAGATAGTAATAACATTTAATAAATTAGAGTTGTCAAACAAAGTAATATTTACAAATTTATTTGACAACTCAACTTTCTTCTAGGTTATTATAATTTTTGTTATAAAATACAACTATATAACGAAGATAATAATAACATATGGTAAAATAGAGTTTTGAAATAAAGTAGTAATTACATATTTATTTGATAGCTCAATTGTTTTATATGTTATTATTATTTTCATTATTAAGTACAACTACAAAAGGAAGATAATAATAACATTCAATAAATTAGAGTTATCAAATAAAGTAAAATTTACAAATTTTTTTGACAACTCAATTTTCTTATATGTTATTATAATATATAATTTTCGTTATTAAGTACAATTAGAAAACAAATATAATAATAACATTTTATAAAATAGAGATGTGTAATAAATAACTAATTATTACTTTATTTAACAACACTATTTTCTTATATTTTATATTATTAACTTCATTTTTTAGTTTTACTTCATAACCAAGATAATAATAACATATAATAAAATAAAGCTGTCAAATAAAGTAATAATTACATATTTATTTGACAACTAAATTTTTTTATATGTTATTATTATTTTCGTTATTAAGTATATCTACAAAACGAAGATAATAATAACATTTAATAAAATAGAATTGTCAATTAAAGTAATATTTACAAACTTATTTGACAACTCAAATCGATGGCTAGTGTTTGAAATCTGACGCAGAACCCGAAACACAATTATAAAGTTAGGAGAAGAATGCTATAAGGTTCTCCCAGTCCTAGATATAATCTTGAAGGTAATTTTCATACCACTAAACAAAAATGGAATGAAATGCTTATTTTCGGACTAGATGATAACTAGAGTTTAAAATCTGACGTGAAACCCGAAACACAGTTAAAAATTTAGGAGAAGCGTGCTATAAGGGTCTTGCGGTCCTTTATTTCAAGTGGACTTTTCGGGCGATTTCGTACCATCCAACAAAAATGAACATAAATCCATTTTTTCGGACCAGACGGTGGCTAGTATTTGAAAACAAACCTGAAACACAAAACACAATTATAAATTTAGAAAACAATGCTATAAGGGTATCCCAGTACTCGATTTCCTTAATTAGGTAGTTGTACTTCATATCGAAGATAATAGTAACATATAATAAAATAGAGTTGTTAAATAAAGTAATAATTACATATTTATTAGACAACTCTATTTTGTAAAATATTATTATTATCTTCGATTTGTAGTTGTACATAACACAAAGATAATAATAACATATAATAAAACAGAGCTATCAATTAAATTAATTATTACATATTTATTTAACAACTCTATTTTTTTATATATTATTATTATCTTACTTATAAAGTAAAACTATAAAACGAAGATAATAATAACATATAATAAAATAGTGTTGTCAAATAAAGTAATAATCACATATTTATTAGACAACTCTATTTTGTTAAATGTTATTATTATCTTCATTTGGTAGTTGTGTTTAATAACGAAAATTATAATAACAAATAACAAAATTGAGTTGTCAAATAAATTTGTAAATATTACTTTATTTGACAACTCTACTTTATGAAATGGTATTATTATCTTTGTTTTGTAGTTATACTTAATAATGAAAATAATAATAACATATAATACAATTGAGCTCTCTAATAAATATGTAATTATTGTTTTATTTGACAACTCTATTTTATTATATGTTATCATTATCTTCGTTATATAATTGTAATAATTACAATTGTATATAATAAAATTGAGTTGTCAAATAAGTAATAATTACTTATTTATTAGACAACTATATTTTATTAGGCAACTATAAAACAAAAATAATAAATACATATAATCAAATAGAGTTGTCAAATAAAGTAATAATTACATATTTATTTGATAAACTCAATTTTATTATATGTTATTATTATCTTCGGTATGAAGTAAAACTATAAAACAAAGATAATAATAACAAATAATAAATTAGTGTTATCAAATAAAGTAATAATTACTTATTTATTACACAACTCTGTTTTATTAAATGTTATTATTGTCTTGATTTTGTAGTTTTACTTAATAACGAAAATTATAATAACATAAAGCAAAATTGAGTTGTGAAATAAACTTTTAAATATTACTTTATTTCACAACTCTATTTAATTAAATGTTATTATTATTTGTGTTTTATAGTTGTTCTTAGTAACGAAAATAATAATAACATATAACACAATTGATCCATCAAACAAATATGTAATTATTACTTTATTTGACAACTCTATTTTATTATATGTTATTGTTTGTTTCTATTATATAGTAGTACTTTATAACAAACATAATAATACCATATAATAAAATAGTGTTGTCAAATAAAGTAATAATTACATATTTATTTGATAAACTCAATTTTATTATATGTTATTATTATATTCGTTATGAAGGAAAATTATAAAACGAAGATAATAATAACATATAATAAAATAGTGGTTTCAAATAAAGTAATAATTA
>NC_021164.2:11533267-11533779 GCF_000331145.2 Cicer arietinum | reverse complement strand
ATTATTTTCAAATAAAGTAATAATTACATCTTTATTTGACACTTTGTTTTATTATAGGTTACTATCATATTCATTTTGTAATCCTACTTCGCAATGAAGATAACACTAAATACTAAACACGGAACCTTCAAACCAAAACCCTATAACCTAAACATTAAATATTGAACCTTATACCTTAAATAAATATGTAATAATTACTTTATTTGAACACTTTATTTTGTTAGGGTTTAGTGTGTTGGGCTGTTTAGGGTGTAAAAAATCAAGTTTCGTATGTTAGGTTGTTATGAAGAACAACTACATAAAGAAGATAATAAAAACATATAATAAAATAGAGTTGTCAAATAAATATGTAATTATTATTTTATTTGACAACTCTATTTTATTATATGATACAATTATCTTCATCATGTAGTTGTACTTCATAACGAAGATAATAGAAACATATAAGAAAATAGAGTTGTCAAATAAAGTAATAATTACATATTTATTTGACAACTCTATTTTATTATATG
>NC_021164.2:11530120-11530914 GCF_000331145.2 Cicer arietinum | reverse complement strand
CCTCGATTTCATCTAGACGTTTCCAACAATGTTCATACCACCCGACAAAAATGGACCAAAATTCGTATTTTCGGACCAGACGATGGTTAGTGATTGAAATATGACTCGGAACCCGAAACATAGTTATAAATTTATGAGAAGAATGCTATAAGGGTCTCTCGGACCTCGATTTCATCTGGAATTTTCGGCCGATTTTCGTACCACTCGATTAAAATGGACCAAAATATTTACTTTGGGACCAGACGATGGCTAGTGTTTGAAATCTTATGCGGAACTTGAAAGACAAATATAAATTTAGGAAAAGAACGCTATAAGGGTCTCCAGATCGTGGATGTCATCTGGACTTTTTGAGTGATTTTCATACCACCCTACAAAAATTAATTGAAATTTGTATTTTTGGACCAACGATGGCTGGTGTTGGAAATTTAACGTGGAACCCGAACCGCAGTTATAAATCTTGGAGAGAAATTCTTCAAGAGTCTCTAGGTCCTCGATTTCATTTGGACTTTTCATGCGATTTTCGTACCATCTAACAAAAAGGGACCGAAATCCGTATTTTCAGACAAGACAATGGCTAGTGTTTGAAATCTAATCCTGAACTAGAAACAACAGTTATAAATTTAGGAGAATAATGCTTTAAGGGTTTCCGGGTCCTCAATTTCATCTGAACAGTTTGGGCGATTTTTGTTCCACCCGACAAAAATAAACTGAAATCCATATTTTCCGGCCAAACAATGGCTAGTGTTTCATCTGAACTTTTTTAGCGATTTTTGTACCACTTGACAAAAATAAAT
>NC_021164.2:11528910-11529948 GCF_000331145.2 Cicer arietinum | reverse complement strand
GACCAGACGATGGCAAGTGTTTGAAATCTAAACCAAAACCCGAAACACAATTTTAGATTTAGGAGAAGAATGTTATAAGGTTCTTTAGGTCCTCGTTTTCATTTGGACTTTACATGCGATTTTCATACGACTAAATAAAAATGGGCCAAAATTGTATTTTCGGACTAGACAAAGACTAGTATTTGCAATTAGACAAGGAACCTGAAACCTGAAACCCGAAACACAATGATAAAGTTAGGAGAACAATGCTATATGGGTCTCTCGGTTCTCGATTTCATCTAGACGTTTCGGGTGATTTTCCTACCACCCGACAAAAACGGACCAAAATCCATATTTTCGGACTACACGATGGCTAGTAATTGAAATTTGATACGAAACCATAATCAAAGTTATAAATTTAGGAGAAGAATGCTAAAAGGGTCTCCCTGTCCTCAATTTCAACTGGACTTTTCGGGCGATTTTCGTACCAACCGACAAAAACGAACCAAAATACGTATTTTCGGACCAAATGGTGGCTAGTATTTGAAACCTGACACGGAACCCAAATCACAGTAATAAATTTAGGAGAAGAATGCTATAAGGGTCTCCAAGTTGCGATTTCATCTAGACTTTTTGGCCGATTTTTGTACCACAAGACATAAATGGACTGAAATCCTTATTTTTGGACCAGACGCTGGCTAGTGTTTGAAATCTGACGCGAAACTCGAAAATAAGTTATAAATTTAAGAGAAAAAATACTATAAGGGTCTCCAGATCTTCGATTTCATATGGACTTTTTAGGCGATTTTGGTACCACACGACAAAAATTGACCGAAATCCTTATTTTTGGAGCAAACGATAGCTAGTGTTTGTAATCTAACGCGGAACCTGAAACACAATTTTAAAGTTAGGAAAATATTTCTATAAGGGTCTCCTAGTCCTCGATATAATCTGAACGTTTTGGGAGATTTTCGTATTATCCGACAAAAATGGACTGAAATCCGTATTTTTGGACCACACGATGGTTAGTGTTTAAAATATGATGTGGAACCCGAGACA
>NC_021164.2:11524717-11527035 GCF_000331145.2 Cicer arietinum | reverse complement strand
CACAATGCATCATCCAGTCTTATCAATAACAAAATAAAAGATCAAACAACTTGCACATTCAAGTAATATCACAATTTCATTCAAGTAGCAAGAACACTCCAGTACATCTCATTCACACAGTAACAATCAACATAGTATTCATAAAATCAGACGGCATGCAATCTTGATATAAATAAATTCACGGCAATTCTATAGGTTGCTAAATTATATTTTAGTCCTCATTATTACCATTCACATTTTATTAATTAATTATTATAACTCAATAGGGCTCAACTGTATGTAGTAAGCCCTGAATGAACATCTGGGAATTTCAGCATTCCCGTTCATCTCACGTTATTTTATACTCATAAAATCGAACCTCATCTCACCCCTTACCTCGACTGAAGATTTCGTCCAATTAATCTGATATGCTAACGGGTCGTTTCTTTGTTGGTCGTCGTCTCTAATAGTCTGCGAGGGAATTATAGCCACACAACCACCAAATACAAATAAATTACTTACTATAAATAAATGAATAAATAAAGAAATAAATAAATAATAAAATAAAAGAAATGATAAATAAATAAATTAGTAAATGAATAAATAAATAATAAAATAAATAAATAAATTATCTACTATTTGTATTACAACCCAGAAATATATATATATAATACTATACATGCTTATGCTTATATTAATATAAATAGACATGTTATTTGAAATAAATGAAAAATAACGTAATTATATATAACTAAATAAATATAGTGTATGTATGATTTTGATATTACAATATTCTAACAATATATGGTATGTATTGAAAGGAAAGTAACAAAGCTATTGGCTACACGAATAGAATTAGATTCTTTAAGATATAAATTTTAAACTGTAGACACGTTTATATAAATGCAGTATATGTTATCTTAAAAATTTACGATGCAATGAACACTATAACAATTTTAAATTATAATTAGAATAACTCAAGTCTTTGGATGTTAAACAAATTGAGATTATTTATTTATTTATATATAGATATATATAAGATAGAGAATACAATTGCACATGTTTATCTAAAAGGGAATTTATAGATAAAACAATAGAGGAATGTCTAGAGAAGTTGTATTTAACAAGAGCTCATATTATTTGATCCAAACATTAATTTAACTTTATTTATTTAAACTCAATGTAGTATGCTAAAATAAGTATGCTAATAATAATATTGTAAATACTATTAAGGAATACAAATAACATGAACTAAGAAATAACAAAGTAAACATGTAAAAAAATAAATTTGTTAAATTAAATGAAGTGATATGTGCATGTTCTTTGTTTCAGAAATCAGCAAGAATTAATTGGTATTTGGACCATTTTGTGCAATATAATTAGCAACTTTATCATTACAAAATAATTAAAATAAAAACGACACATGCCCAATTTTATAATTCAAACTTAATTTCAAAGTACTATAGAAAAATCTGAATAGGTACATAAAATATACTCACTTTATAGAGGAAAATAAATAGTACCGATGCATTTCTCCTATTTCTATAAATAATTGGTATTCAAACATAATATAACTAATAAATAAAATATAGTTAGTATCTTTTTTTAATTGCGAACCTAAACTATCAAATAAAATATGGAAAGGACGGTAACTCATTGTTTAAGGAAATTATTTAGCAATGCATTAGGCTTGAATACCTGATAAAATATTACAAAAATCCAAATGATGTTTGCTATCGCCGCTAAATTTGTGAAAACATTGCTTCAGGAATATAGTTCAAATGGAAGGAAATTGTTATTATAATTAAAAGGGAATACTCAGATTAGCACTAAAAAAATCTTGCTTTTACTACTACATGTTTCGATCAAGGTACAGAGAGGAAGAATACCTTATGGTTTTGGTGATGATGAAAGGCGGCTCCGTGCTAATCTCTGCTTCCTAATGTGAGAACTAGCGCTCCTCTATATATATATTATTATTATTATTATTATTATTATCCCAGTCTATTAGAGCTAAAGGTAACAACTAGTGTAACAACACAAATTCACTCATTGTATTATTTTATTTATTTTTGTAGGTTAAATATAGTTAATATTAATGCTTCAAATCAATTACTAAGGCAAACACACAGACACACCTAAAGAAATTAGAACACATATTAAAACTCATATAATAATAGTAGTGTATCATTATACTACTAAAATAAGGTAATGAGAAATTGAGGTGTTACATTTCTCCCCCTGTTGAAGAAAATTTCATCCTCTAAATTTACCAGACAGAAACAGTTCTGGATAAGAATCGCGCATCTGGCTTTGGACTTCCCACGTAGCACTTTCAC
>NC_021164.2:11522861-11524464 GCF_000331145.2 Cicer arietinum | reverse complement strand
AAATACATGATCACTTTCTTGAAATTCGAGGTTTTTGCTTCTTTTATCATGGTATCTTTTGCCTACTCCGAGATGCTCTCATCTTTTCCTGAATTATTTTTACTTTACCAGTAGTCTGTTGAACAATCGCAGATCCTAACACAAGGTTATCACTCGTCTCAAACCAACATAGAGGGGTCCTACACCTTCTTCCATACAACGCCTCAAAAGGGGTCATTTCAATGTTAGAGTGTAAACTATTGTTATAGGTAAACTCTATAAGTGGCAAAAAGCTATCCCAACTTCCATTTTGTTCCAACACACAAGCTCTCAACAAGTCTTCTAGGGATTGATTGGTTCGCTCAGTCTGACCATCTGTTTGTGGGTGGTAGGCTGAACTCATCCTAAGGTTCGTACCTAAAGCGCTATGTAACCCTTTCCAAAACTTAGAGGTAAACCTAGGGTCTCTGTTTGAGACTACACTTGATGGGATTCCATGCAACTTCACAATTTCCTTTATGTATATTTCAGCTAACCTTTCCATAGAATAAGTTATGTTTATTGGAATAAAGTGAGCAGATTTAGTTAATCTATCCACAATAACCCAAATACTATCGTACCTTTTTGGAGTTCGGGGTAAGCTTACAACAAAGTCCATAGAGATGCTATCCCACTCAGGAATACTCAAAGGTTGCATCAAACCTGAAGGTTTTTGGTGTTCTACCTTAGACTGTTGACAGATCAAACAAGCATACACAAACTCAGCAACATCTTTTTTCATTTTAGGCCACCAAAATATCTTCTTGACGACTTTATACATCTTTGTGGCTCCGGGGTGAATACTTAGACAACTCCTATGTCCTTCCTCTAAGATCATCTTTCTTAAATCCTCTACATCGGGAGCACAAATTCTCTCCTTAAATCTCAAATTTCCATCCACATCTATTTTAAAAATCAGGTTCTCTCCCTTGGTCAATCGACTATAACTTATCTAAAAAGTATAAATCCAATTTTTGATTCTTTTCAATCTCTTCCAATAGTCCACTATTTACCTTCAACATTCCCAATTTAATACTTTCTGGTGTCACTTAACAAACTAAACTAAGGTCTCTAAACTGTTCCAACAACTCACTATGCTTAACCATTAAAGCAGACACACTCAAAGTCTTCCTACTCAAGGCATCAACCACTACATTGGCCTTTCCAGGATGATAGTTAAGCTCAAAATCAAAATCTTTAAGAAATTCCATCCACCTACGTTGTCTCATGTTCAACTCCTTATGGTAAAAAAGATACTTAAGGCTCTTATGGTTACTAAAAACCTCAAATCTAGATCCATATAAATAATGTCTCCACATCCTAAGTACAAAGACAACTGTTGCAAGTTCTAGGTCATGGGTAGGGTAGTTCCTCTCATGAATCTTCAGTTGCCTAGAAGCATATGCTACCACCTTCCCATCTTGCATAAGTACTCCACCTAATCCTGAACCATACGCATCACAATATACTACGAAGGGTTCACTCAGGTCAGGTAATACTAAGATCGGTGCAGAGCTCAATCGTTTCTTAAGCTCTTGGAAACTATTCTCACAATGGGTATCCCACACGAACAATTCCCCTTTTC
>NC_021164.2:11521320-11522166 GCF_000331145.2 Cicer arietinum | reverse complement strand
CTATATGGTGCCATGGATATGGGTCCAGTACCTGGTACAAGGTCAATGCTAAACTCAATCTCACGCTCTGGTGGTAAACTAGTGACATCTTCAGGGAATACTTCAGGGAATTCACACACAATAGGAACATCTCGTATTACCACTTTTTCTTCAAATTCCAATCAGGCTAGGATCATGTATAACTGGGCATCTTCTTTCAAGAGTGCCTTCACTTGGTTGGCGGATATATTGCTAGGCTTATCCCTCTCTTCTGACTCCATGAATTCAATGGTTTTACTAAAAAAATCTACACGGACACGGTTGGCAGATAGCCAATCCATACCAAGAATCACATCAACCAGACGCAAAGGTAAACACACTAAGTCAACTCGGAAGTCCCTTCCACACACATGGGTAGAAATGTCAAGACAAACACTAGAGGTATCAACATAATCACTAGTTGGGGTATTCACAATCAAATCATACTGCAAATGAGATACAGGTAGTCCTAAACGTCTAAACAGTCAAGAGACACAAAGGAATGAGTGGCACCACAATCAAATAGCATAAATAAAGGAGTATCACTTATGAGACATGTACCTTGGATCAAGTTGTCTTTCTCAGACGCTCCTGCACCACTAAAGGCAAAGACTCTTCCATTGGATTTAGGTCGGCTGGCTTGGGAACTCTGGTTTCCAGGTTGTGGAGTCTTCCTTGGGTAGGGGTATGTGGTGCTAATGTGGCCTTGTTGTTGACAATTAAAACAAGTAATTCCAGCATCTCTTCATTCATATTCCATGTGAACCTGCTTACCACACCTGTGACATCGGATAGGAGTAGCTGGATCACCATTATTACCATTGTTGT
>NC_021164.2:11520509-11520820 GCF_000331145.2 Cicer arietinum | reverse complement strand
TTGTGATTGTTTTGTTGTGATTACTATGTATTATGTGTAATAATAATTTATACGATGATTTGAAGTTACAGTGAAGTGTATTGATTTTCTTTGATTTTGACTATATGATGTGATGTTTTTCCTTGTAGAATGTTTGTGTAATGATATGGTTTATTGATGATTAATTGTGTGTTCATCTTATTTATATTATACTATCAACATGATTTCAAAACTCACCTCCTTCGTTGTTTGTGTTTGACTGGCTTGGCCCTGCGTTTGCGAAATCGCAGTTATTACAGGTTAATGAGTCTCGAAGTTCAAGTTTGGGAGAA
>NC_021164.2:11511933-11519571 GCF_000331145.2 Cicer arietinum | reverse complement strand
ATTTTATAACTGTGTTTCGGGTTCTGCGCCAGATTTCAAACACTAGCCATCGTCGTGTCCGAAAATACGATTTTTGGTCTATGTTTGTCGGGTGGTACAAAAGTCGCCCAAAAAGACTAGATGAAATCGAGGACTAGGATACCCTTATAGCATTCTTCTCCAAAATTTATAATTGTGTTTCGGGTTCCGCGTCAAATTTCAAACACTAGCCATCGTCTTGTAAGAAAATACGAATTTTGATCCATTTTTGTCGGGTGGTACAAAAATCGCCCGAAAAATCTAGATGAAATCGAGGACCAACAGACCCTTATACCATTCTTCTCCTAAATTTATAACTATGTTTCGGGTTCTTCATCAGATTGCAATCACTTACCATCGTTTGGTCTGAACTATGGACTTTGGTCCATTTTTGTTTGATGGTACAAAAATCGCCCGAAAAGTACAAATGAAATCAAGGACCCATAATCCGTTATATCATACTTCTTCTAAATTTATAATTTTCTTTCGAGTTCCGCATAATATTTCAAACACTAGCCATCGTCTTGTTCGATAATACGGATTTCGGTCAATTTTAGTCGGGTGGTAGGAAAATCGTTCGAAAAGTCCCGATTAAATCGAGGACCGAGAGATCCTTATAGCATTCTTCTCTAAAATTTATAACTATGTTTTAGGTTCCGCCCCAGATTTCTAACACTAGCCATAGTCTGGTCGAAAATACACATGTTGGTCCATTTATGTCGAGAAGTTCAAAAATCGCCTGAAAAGTTGAAATGAAATCGAGGATTGCGAGATCTTTAGAGCATTCTTCCCCAAAATTTATAACTTTGTTTCAGGTTCCGCACCTGATTTCAAACACTAGCCATCGTCTTGTACGAAAATATCCTGAAAAGTCTAGATGAAATCGTGAACCAGGAGACTCTTATAACATTCTTCTCCTAAATTTATAAATGTTATTCGGGTTCTGCATCGGATTTCAAAAACTATCCATTGGTTGTTCGAAAATACGAATTTCGGTCTATTTTTTTCATATGTACGAGAGACCCTTATAGCATTTCTTTCCAAAATTTATAATTGCGTTTCGGGTTCCGTGTCAGATTCTACACATAAACCATCGTTTTGTTCGAAAATACAGATTTTGGTCCATTTTAGTCGAGTTGTACGAAAATCCTCCAAAAAATCCAGATGAAATCGAGGACTAGGAGACCCTTATAGCATTCTTCTCCGAAATTTATTACTGTTTTTCGGGCTCCGCGCCAGATTTTAAACACTAGCCATCATCTGGTCCAAAAATACGAATTTTGAGTCATTTTTGTTAGGTGGTACGAAAATTGCCCAAAAAGTCCAAATGAAATGGAGGACCAGGAGACCCTTATAGCATTCTTCTTCTAAATTTATAATTGTGTTTCAGGTTCCGCGTCAGATTTCAAACACTAGCCATAGTCTTGTTCGGAAATACGAATTTAGGTACATTTTAGTTAGGAGTTATGAAAATCGCCCGAAAAGTCTAGATGAAATCGAGGACCGGGAGACCCTTATAGCATTCTTCTCCAAAATTTATAACTGTTTTTTGGGTTCCGTGCCAAATTTCAAACACTAACCATCGTTTTGTTCGGAAATACGAATTTTGATCCATTTTAGTCGGTTGGTACGAAAATGGACCAAAAAGCCCAATGAAATCAAGGACTGGGAGACCCTTATATCATTCTTCTCCAAACTTTATAACTGTGTTTCGGGTTTCGCGTCAAAATTCAAACACTAGCCATCGCCTGGTCTTAAAATACAGATTTCGATCCATTTTGGTTAGGTGGTACAAGAATCGCCCGAAAAGTCCAGATCAAATTGAGGACTCGGACACTCTTATAGCATTCTTCTCCAAGCTTTATAAATGTGTTCAGGTTTTGCGCTAGATTTCAAACACTAGCCATTGTCTATTCAAAAAATATGAATTTCGGTCCATTTTTGTCGGGTGATGCGAAATTTCCTGAAAAGACAAGATGAAATTGAGGACCAGGAGACCCTTATAGAATTCTTCTCTTAAATTTATAACTGAGTTTCAGGTTATGCCTCAGATTTCAAACACTAGTAATTGTCTTGTTTGAAAATACGCACTTCGGTCCATTTTTGTCGGGTGGTACGAAAATATAGATTTCAAACACTTGCGCTTGTTTGGTCCGAAAATATAGATTTTGGTCATTTTTATCGAGGGGTAAGAAAATCGCCTGAAAAGTCTAGATGAAATCGAGGACCAAGAGACCCTTATAGCATTCTTCTCCTAAATTTATAATTGTATTCCGAATTCCGTGTCGGATTTCAAACATTAGCCATTGTTTTGTTCAAAAACACAAATTTTGGTCCATTTTAGTCGGGTGGTAAGAAAATCACCCAAAAACACCAGAAGAAATTGAGGACCGGGAGACCCTTATATCATTCTTCTCCTAAATATATGGATGTGATTCGGATTCCAGGTCACATTTCAAACACTAGCCATCGTCTGGTCCGAAAATATAGATTTTGGTCAATTTTTGTCGAGGGGTACGACAATCGCCCGAAAAGTCCAGATGATATCGACGACCGAGAGACCTTTATAACCTTCTTCTTCTAAATTTATAATTGTATTTCGGGTTCCATGTCAAATTTCGTCTGGTCCAAAAATACGGATTTCAATCCATTTTAGTTTAGTGGTATGAAAATTGGCCGAAAAGTCCAGATGAAATCGAGGACTGGGAGACCCGTATATCATTCTTCTCCAAAATTTGTAACTGTGTTTCAGGTTCGGTGCAAGATTTCAACCACTAACCATTGTTTTGTTCGAAAATACAAATTTCGATCCATTTTAGTCAGGTGGTACGAAAATCGACCGAAACGTATAGATGAAATCGAGGACTGGGAGACCCTTATATCATTCTTCTCCAAAATTTAAAATTGTGTTTCGGGTTCTGCGTCAAAATTCAAACATTATCTATCGTCTTGTTTGAAAATACGGATTTCGGTCCATTTTTGTCGGGTGGTACGAAAATCTACCGAAAAGTCCAAATGAAATCGAGGACGGGGAGACCCTTATGGCATTCTTCTCTAAAAAGTTTAACTGTGTTTTAGGTTCTGCGTCAGATTTCAAACACTCGCCATCGTTTGGTCCAAAAATACGGATTTCGGTCCATTTTGGCCGGATGGTACAAAAATCTCCCGAAAAATCTAGATCAAATCGAGGACCCGGAGACCCTTATAGCATATTTCTTCAAAATTTATAACTGTGTTTTGGGTTCCGCGTCAAATTTCAAACACTAGCCATTGTCTTGTTCGAAAATATGAATTTTGATCCATTTTAGTTAGGTGGAATGAAAATCGCCCGTAAAGTCCAGATGAAATCGAAGACTGAGAGGACCTTATAGCATTCTTCTCCAAAATTTATAACTGTGTCTCGGGTTCTGCTCCAGATTTCAAACACTTACCATTGTTTGGTTCGAAAATACGAATTTCATTCCATTTTATTAGGGTAGTTAGAAAGTCGCCTGAAAGGTCCAAATGAAATCTAGGACCAGGATTGTGTTTCAGGTTACGCGTCAGATTTCAAACACTAGCAATTGTCTTTTTGGAAAATTCGGATTTTGGTCGTTTATTGTCGATTGGTACGAAAATTGCCCGAAACGCTTAGATGAAATCGATGACCCGGAAACCCTTATAGCATTCTTCTCTAAAATTTATAACTATGCTTCGGGTTCCACGTCATATTTCAAACACTAGCCATCGTTTGGTCCGAAAATACGCATTTCGTTAAATTTTAGTTGGGTGGTACGAAAATCGCCCGAAAAGTCCGGATGAAATCGAGGACCGAGAGACCCTTATAGCATTCTTCTTCTATATTTATAATTGTGTTTCGAGTTCTGCGCTATATTTCGAACACTAGCCCAAGTATGGTCCGAACATAATTATTTTAGTCTATTTTTGTCAAGGGGTACGAAAATCGCCCGTAATGTCCAGATGAAATCAAGGACCGAGTGACCCTTATGGCATTTTTCTCCAAAACTTGTTACTTTGTTTCGGGTTCTGCGTCAGAATTCAAACACTATCCATCGTCTTGTTCGAAAATACGAATTTCGGTCCATTTTTTGTCAGGTGGTACGAAAATCACCCAAAAGGTCCAGATGAAACCGAAGACCGAGAGACCTTGACAACATTCTTCTCCCAAATTTATTTCTGGTTTTTAGGTTATGTGCTAGATTTCAAACACTTGCCATCGTTTGGTCCGAAAATATAGATTTCAGAACTTTTTAGTAGAGGGGTAAGAAAATTGCCTGAAATGTCCAAATGAAATCGAGCACTGAGAAACCCTTATAGATTCTTCTCTTAAATTTATGATTGTGTTCCGAGTTCCGTGTCGGATTTCAAACACTAGCCATTGTTTTGTTCAAAAATACGAACTTGGGTCCATTTTAATCGAGTGGTACAAAAATCACCCGAAAATACCTGATGAAATCGAGGACCAAGAGACTCTTATAGCATTCTTCTCCTAAATTTATAACTGTGTATCAGGTTCCGCGTCAGATTTCAAACAATATCCATCATCTTGTTCGAAAATACGAATTCTGGTCCATTTTTGTCGGGTGGTACGAAAATCGCCCGAATATTCCAGATGAAATCGAGGACTGGGAGACCCTTATAGAATTCTTCTCCTAAATAAATAATAGTATTTCGGGTTTCGCAACATATTTCAAACACTAGCCATCGTCTGGTCCGAAAATACAGATTTTGGTCCATTTTTCTAGAGGGTAGTAAGAAAATCTCACAAAAAGTCCAAATGAAACGAGAACCGAGAGACCCTTTTAACATTCATCTCCTAAAACTCCTCATTATTCTTCTAAACCTCCTAAAAATCCTCAGCTGAATGGTTTGAAATCTGATGCGGAACCCGAATCATTATTATATATTTAGGAGAAGAATGCTATAAGGGTATCTCAGTCCTCGATTTCATCTGGACTTTTCGCGATTTTTGTGCTACTCGACAAAAATGGACCGAAATCCGTATTTTCGAACCAGACGATGGCTAGTGTTTGAAATCTGACGCGGAACCAGAAACACATTTATAAATTTAGGAGAAGAATGCTATAAGAGTCTCCTGGTCCTCGATTTCATCTAGACATTTATGGTAATTTTTGTGCCACCCAACTAAAATGGACCGATTTTCGTGCTTTTGAACAAAATGATGGCTAGTGTTTGAAATCTGACACGGAACTCGAAACACAATTATAAATTTAGAAGAAGAATGCTTTAAGGGTCTCTAAGCCGTCGATTTCATCTGGACTTTTCAGGCGATTTTCGTATACCTCTACAAAAATGGATCAAAATCTGTATTTTCGAACAAGACGATGGCTAGTGTTTGAAATTTGATGTGGAATCCAAAACACTGTTATATATTTAGGAGAAGAAATCTATAAGGGTCTCCCGGTCCTCTATTTCTTCTGGACTATTCGGCGAGTTTCGCACCCCTCGACAAAAATGGACCAAAATTTGTATTTTCAAACCACACGATGGGTAGTGTTTGAAATCTAACACGGAAACCGAAACACAGTTATAAATTTAGAAGAAGAATTCTATAAGGGTCTCTCGGTCCTCGATTTCATCTGGACTTTTTGGGCGATTTTCATACCCCTCGACAAAAATTGACCAAAATTTGTATTTTCGTACCAAACGATTGCTAGTGTATGAAATCTGACGCGGAAGCCGAAACAGTGTTATATATTAATGAGAATAACGATATAAGGTTCGTTCGGTCCTCGATTTCATCTGGACTTTTCGGGCGACTTTTGTACCACACGAAAAAAATGGACCGAAATCTGTATTTTCGAACAAGACGATGTCTAGTGTTTGAAATCTAACGCATAACGTGAAATACTGTTGTATATTTAGGAGAAGATTCTTGTAAGGATCTCTCGGTCCTCGATTTTTATCTGCACTGTTCGGGCGATTTTCGTAACTCCCGACCAAAATGGACCGAAATCTGTATTTTCGGACTAGACGAGGGGTATTGTTTGAAATTTGACGCGGAACCTAAAACACAATTCTAAATTTTGGAGAAGAATGCTATAAGGGTCTCCCCGTCCTCGATATCATATGGACTTTTCGGGCAACTTTCATACCACCCAACTAAAATGGACTGAAATCTGTATTTTCGAACATGACGATGGCTAGTGTTTGAAATCTAACGCGGGACCCAAAACATAGTTATAAATTGAAGAGAAGAATGTTATAAGAGTCTCTTGGTCCTCGATTTCATCTGGACATTTCGGGAGATTTTCGTACCACCCGACTAAAATGGACCGATATCCGTATTTTTGAACAAGATGATGGCTAGTGTTTGAAATCTGACGTGGAACCCCAAATTAATTTATTAATTTAGGAGAAGAATTCTAAAAGGGTATCTTGGTCCTCGATTTCATATGGATTTTTCGGGCGATTTTCGTACTTTGGTTCACACGATGACTAGTGTTTGAAATATGACGCCGAGCCCAAAACGCAGTTACATATTCAAGAGAAAAATGCTATAAGGGTCTTCCGGTCCTCGATTTCATCTGGACTTTTCGGGCAATTTTCGTACCTCCAGAAAAAATAGACCTAAATCCATATTTTGGAACAAGACGATGGCTAGTGTAAGAAATCTATCGCGGAACCTGGAACACAATTATAAATTTAGGAAAAGAATGCTATAAAGGTCTCTCGGTCCTTGATTTGATTTGGACGTTTCAGGGGATTTTCCTACCACCTATCAAAAATGGACTGAAATCCGTATTTTTGAACCTAGCGATGGCTAGTGTTTGAAATCTTATGCGAAACTTGAAACTTTGTTTTAAAATTTCGAAGCACTCGACAAAAATAGACCGAAATCCATATTTTCGGACCAGACAATGGCTGGTGTTAAAATTATGACGCGGAACCCGAAACACAGTTATAAATTTAGGAGAACAATCCAATTCGGGTAACTGGATCCTCAATTTCCATCAAAATGTTCGGGATATTTTTGTACCAAATGACAAAAATGGTCTGAAATCCGTATTTTCGGACTAGACGATGGCTAGTGTTTGAAATCTAGCGTGGAACCCAAAACATAGTTATAAATTTAGGAGAAGAATGCTATAAGGGTTTACCGGTCTTCAATTTCATCTTGACTTTTCATGTGATTTTCATACTACCAGACAAAAATGAATTGAAATTCGTATTTTTTGACTAGACGATGGCTAGTGTATGAAATTTGATGTGGAACCTGAAACGCAGTTATAAATTTAGGAGAATATCATCTATATTTTCTAACTAGACAAATGCTATAAGTGTCTCTCGGTCGTCGATATCATCTGGTGTTTTCTGATGATTTTCGAACCAAACGATGGCTAGTGTTGGAAATCTGACGCGGAACCCAAAACAATTATAAAATGGAACAAAATCCGTATTTTTGGAACAAACGATGGACAATGTTTGAAATTTGTACCGAACTCGAAACACAATTATAAATTTAGTTGAAGAATGTTGTAGGGGTCTCTCGGTCCTCGATTCATCTCGACTTTTCAAGCGATTTTCGTACCACTTGACAAAAATGGAATGAAATCCATATTTTCGAACAAGCCGATGGCTAATGTTTGAAATCTTATC
>NC_021164.2:11507200-11511448 GCF_000331145.2 Cicer arietinum | reverse complement strand
TTATTTTTGTACAAGATGATGGCTAGGGTTTTAAATCTGATTGCTAGGGTTTAAAAATCGTACCAAACAACAAAAATGGACCGAAAACTGTGTTTCCGTGTTAGATTTCAAACACTAGCCATCGTCTGGTCTGAAACTATGAATTTCGGTCCACTTTTGTCGGGTGGTACGAAAATCGCCCGAAAAGACCAGATGAAATCGAGGACCAGGAGACCCTTATAGCATTCTTCTCCTAAATTTATAACTGAGTTTTGGGATCCCATCAGATTTCAAACATTAGCAATCATCTTTTTCGAAAATACGGATTTCAGTCCGTTTTTTGTCGGGTGGTATGAAAATCACACGAAAAGTTCAAACGAAATCAAGGACAGGGAGACCATGATAGCATTCTTCTCCAAAATTTATTACTTGTTTTTAGGTTCCGCGCCAGATTTCAAACACTTGCCATCGTCTAGTCCGAAAATATAGATGTCGGCCTTTTTTGGTCGATGTGTATGAAAATCGCCTGAAATCTAGCGCATAAGTCGGAACACAGTTATAAATTTTGGAGAAGAATGCTATAAGGGTCTCTCGGCCCTCGATTTTATCTGGACTTTTCGGGAGATTTTCGAACGATCCAACTAAAATGGACCGAAATGTGTATTTTCCAAAAAGACAATCGCTAGTGTTTGAAATCTGACGCGGAACACTAAACACAGTTATAAATTTTGGAGAATAATGATATAAGGGTCTCTCGGTCCTAGATTTCATCTGGACTTTTCAGTTGACTTTCGTACCACCCACCTAAAATGGACTGAAATCCGTATTTTCGAACCACACGATTTTTAGTCTTTGAAATATAACTGTATTTCGGGTTCCATGTTAAGATTCAAACACTAGCCATCGTCTGGTCCGAAAATACGGATTTCAATCCATTTTAGTCTAGTGGTATGAAAATCGCCCAAAAAGACCAGATGAAATCGAGGACAGGGAGACCCTTATTGCATTCTTCTCCAAAATTTATAAATGTGTTTCAGGTTCTGCGTCAAATTTCGAACACTAGCCCTCGTCTGGTCTAGAAATATTGATTTCGGTCCATTTTTGTTGAGTGGTATGAAAATTGCTTGAAAAGTCTAGATCAAATCGAGAACCGGAGACCCTTATAGAATTCTTCTCCAAAAATTATAATTCTATTTCGGGTTTCGTGTCAAATTTCAAACACTAGCCCTGGTTTGTTCCAAAACTATTTATTTTGGTACATTTTTGTCGGGTGGTGTGATAATTGAGGACATGGAAACCCTTATAGCATTCTTCTCCAAAATTTATAGCTTTGTTTCGAGTTCCGCAACAAATTTCAAACACTAGCTATCGTCTTGTCCGAAAATACAGATTTTGGTCCTTTTTTTTCGTGGGGTACGAAAATTGCCCGAAAAGTCCAGATAAAATCGAGGAGAAGAAGATTCTTATAGCATTATTCTCCTAAATATATAACTGAGTTTCGGGTTCAGCGTGAGATTTCAAAGACTAGCCATCATCATGTGTGAAAATACGAATTTCGGTCCATATTTGTCGTGTGGTACAAAAATTGCCTAAAAAGTCCATATGAAATCGAGGACCGGAAGACCCTTATAGCATTCTTCTCCAAAATTTATAACTGTGTTTTGGGTTCCTTATCAAATTTCAAACACTAGTCCTCGTCTTGTCCGAAAATACAGATTTTAGTCTTTTTCTGTTATGTGGTACGAAAATCGCCCAAAAAGTCCAGATGATATCGAGGACCAGAAGACTCTTATAGCATTCTTCTTCTAAATTTAAAAATGTATACCGGGTTCCACGTCATATTTCAAACATTAGACATCGTCTTGTTGGAAATTACGGATTTCAATCCATTTTTGTTGGGGTGTACGAAAATCGCTCGAAAAGTCCAGATGAAATCGAAGACCGAGAGACCCTTATAACATTCTTCATATAAATTTATAACTATGTATCGGGTTCCGCGTCAAAATACAAACACAAGCCATTGTCTTGTTTGAAAATACGAATTTCAGTCCATTTTAGTCGGGTGGTACAAAAATCGCCCGAAAAGTCCAGATGAAATCGAGGACCGGGATAACCTTAAAGCATTATTCATCTAAATCTATAACAGTGTTTCAGGTTCAGCGTCAGATATCATACACTAGTCATCGTCTGGCCCAAAAATACATATTTCGATCCATTTTTGTCGAGGGGTACGATAATGGCCCAAAAAGTCTAAAGGAAAACGAGTACTGAGAGACACTTATAGCATTCTTCTTCTAAATTTATAACTGTTTTTCGGGTTCCGTGTCAGATTTCAAACACTAACTATCGTCTTGTTCGGAAATACGGATTTCGATCCATTTTAGTAGGGTGGTAGGAAAATCGCCCAAAAAGTGCAGATGAAATCTAGGACCGGAAGACCCTTATATCATTGTTCTCCAAAAATTTTAACTGGGTTACGGGTTCCGCGTCAAATTTCAATCAATGGCCATAGTCTTTTTCAAAATTTCGGATTTCGGTTCATTTTAGTTGGATCATATGAAAATCGCCCGAAATATCCAGATGAAATCGAGGACAGTGAGACCCTTATAGCATTCTTCTCCAAAATTTATAAATGTGTTTCGAGTTCCGAGCTAGATTTCAAACATTAGCCAAAGTGTGTTCCGAAAATACAGATTTTAGTCCATTTTTGTTGAGGGGTACAAAAATCTCCCGAAATCGAAACACGAAACCCAAAACCCGGAACCCGAAACCCAAAACACGGTTATATATTAACGAGAAGAATGATATAAGGGTCGCTCAGTCCTCGATTTCATCTGGGCTTTTAGGGCAATTTTCGTACCACACGACAAAAAAGGACTGAAATCCGTATTTTCGAACAACACGATGGATAATGTTTAAAATCTGACGCGGAACCCAAAACACAGTTATATATTTAGGACATTTCATCTGGACATTTCGGGCAATTTTCGTTTCACTAGACAAAAATTTACCAAAATCTGTATTTTCGGACCAAACGAGGGCTAGTGTTTGAAATTTGATGCGGAACCTAAAACAGAATTATAAATTTCGGAGAAGAATGCTATAAGGGTCTCCGGTTCTCGATTTCATCTGTAGTTTTCGGGCGAGTTTCGTACCCCTAGACAAAAATTGACAAAATATGTATTTTCGGACTAGACGATGGCTAGTGTTTGAAATCTGAAGCGGAACCTGAAACACTTTTATATATTAACGAGAAGAATGCTATAAGGGTTTCCTGGTCCTCGATTTCAACTGGTCTTTTCGGGCGATTTTCGTACCACCCGACAAAAATGGACCGAAATTCGTATTTCGGACCTGACGATGGCTAGTGTTTGAAATCTGGCGCAAAACCCGAAACATAGTTTTAAATTTTGGAGAAGAATGCTATAAGGGTCTCTCGGTCCTCGATTTAATGTGGACCTTTCGGGAGATTTTCGCACCACTCGACAAAAATGGACTAAAATCTGTATTTTCGGACCCCGGTTTTTGAAATCTACCGCAGAACTCAAAACACAGTTATAAATTTTTTAGAAGAATGCTACAAGGGTATCCCAGTCCTCAATTTCATTTGGACTTTTCGGTCAATCTTTATACGATATAACTAAAATGAACCAAAATCCGTAATTCGAAAAAGACTATGGCTAGGGTTTGAAATCTGAAGTTGAACCCAGAACATAGTTATAAATTTTGGGGAAGAATGATATAAGGGTCTGTCGGTCCTAGATTTCATATGGACTTTTAGGGCGATTTTCGTACCACCCGACTAAAATGGATCGAAATCCGTATTTTCGAATAAGACGATTGTTAGTGATTGAAATCTGACGCGGAATCTGAAACACAGTTATAAATTTAGAAGAAGAATGCTATAAGGGTCTTTCGGTCCTCAATTACATCTGATCTTTTCGGGCGATTTGCGTACTCCTCGACAAAAATAGACCGAAATCTGTATTTTCGGACCAGACGATGGCTAGTGTTTAATATTTGACGCAGAACCCGAAACATTTATATATTTTTAGGAGAAGAATGCTTTAAGGTTCTCCAGGTCCTCAATTTCATCTGGATTTTTCGGACGATTTTTGTACCCTTTGACAAAAATGGACCAAAATCTATATTTTCGAACCTGACGATGCCTAGTGTTTGACATCTGACTCGGAACCCGAAACACTGTTATAGATTTAGGAGAAGAATGCTATAAGGGTCTCCTGTTCCTCGATTCCATCTGGTCTTTCC
>NC_021164.2:11505687-11506817 GCF_000331145.2 Cicer arietinum | reverse complement strand
AAATGAGGGTTAGTGTTTGAAATCTGACACGGAACCCAGAACACAGTTATAAATTTTGAAGAAGAATGCTACAAGGGTCTCTCATTCCTGGATTTGATCTGGACTTTTCGATAGATTTTCATACCACTTGACAAAAATGGATCGAAATCAGTATTTCCGAACCAGACGAGGGCTAGTGTTTGAAATTTCACGCGGAACCTGAAACACAATTATAAATTTTGGAGAAGATTGCTATAAGGCATTCTCGGTTCTCGATTACATCTGGACTTTTCGGGCGATATTCATTCCAATTAGACTAAAATGGATTGAAATTTGTAATTTCGGACCTGACGATGGCTGATGTTTGAAATTTGACATGGAACCTGAAATACAGTTTTAAATTTAGAAGAAGAATGCTATAAGGGTTTCTCGGTCGTCGATTTCATTTGGACTTTTCGGGCGATTTTCGTACCCCTCGACAAAAATGGACCAAAATCTATATTTTCGGACCAAACGATGGCTAGTGTTTAAAATCTGACTCGGAATCCAAAACACTATTATATATTTAGGGTGATTTTCTTACCACCCGACTAAAATGGACTGAAATTCGTATTTTTGAACAAAATAATAACTAGTGTTTGAAATCCGACACCGAACTTGGAACATAGTTATAAATTTAGGAGAAGAATGCTATAAGGGTCTCTCGGTCATCGATTTCATTTGGACTTTTCGGGCGATTTTCATACCCCTCGACAAAAATGGACCAAAATCTATATTTTCGGACCAAACGATGGCTAGTGTTTAAAATATGACTCGGAATCCAAAACACTATTATATATTTAGGGTGATTTTCTTACCACCCGACTAAAATGGATTGAAATTCGTATTTTTGAACAAAACAATAGCTAGTGTTTGAATTCTGACACCGAACTTGGAACATAGTTATAAATTTAGGAGAAGAATGCTATAAGGGTCTCTCGGTCCTCATTTTCATCTGGACTTTTCAGGCGATTATCTTACCCCTCAACAAAAAAGGACCGAAATCTATATTTTCGGACAGGACGATGGGAAATGATTGAAATCTGGCGCGAAACGTAAAAACCAGTAATAAATTTTGGAGAAGAATGCTATAAAGGTCTCCCGGTCCTCGG
>NC_021164.2:11503179-11505335 GCF_000331145.2 Cicer arietinum | reverse complement strand
GCGATTTTTGCACTACCCGACAAAAATGGACGGAAATCCGTATTTTTGAAATCTGAGGCAATACCCGAAACTCAGTTATAAATTCAGGATAAGAATGTTATAAGGGACACCTGGTCCTCGATTTCATCTGGTCTTTTCAGTGGTTTTTCGTATCACCCGACAAAAATGGACCAACATTCGTATTTGCGGACGAGACGTTGGCTAGTGTTTGAAATTTGGCACGAAACCCGAAACACAATTATAAATTTTGGAGAAGAATGCTATTAGCGTCTCTCGGTCCTCGATTTCATCTGTACTTTTCGGGCAATTTTTGTACCCCTCGACAAAAATGGACTAAAATATGTATTTTCGGACTAGACTTTGGCAAGTGTTTGAAATCTAGCGCGGAACTCAAATCATAGTTATAAATTTTGGAGAAGAATGCTATAAGGGTCTCTCGGTCCTCGATTTCATTTGGACTTTTCGGGCGATTTTCGTACGATCCAACTAAAATGGACCAAAATCCGTATTTTCGAAAAAGACTATAGCTAGTGTTTGAAATCTGACGCGGAACCCGAAACACAATTATAAATTTAGAAGAAGAATGCTATAAGGGTCTCCCGGTCCTAGATTTCATCTGGACTTTCCGGGCGATTTTTGTACCACCTGACTAAAATGAACCGAAATTCGTATTTTCGAACAAGCAATGGATAGTGTTTGAAATCTGACGCAGAACCCGAATCACATTTATAAATTTAGGAGAATAATGCTATAAGAGTTTCCTGGTCCTCGATTAGATCTAGACTTTTCGAGGTATTTTTGTACAAGACGATGGCTAGTGTGTGAAATCTGGCGGGGAACCCGAAACATAGTTATAAATTTAGAACAAGAATTCTATAATGGTCTCCCAATCCTCGATTTCATTTGGACTTTTGAAGTGACTTTCGTACCCATCGACGATAATGGACCAACATCTGTATTTTCGGACTAGACGATGGCTAGTGTTTGGAATCTTGCGCGGAACTTGAAACAAATTCATAATTACATATTTTTTTTACAACTCAATATTGTTATATGTTATTATTATTTTTAAATCCATATTTATGAACCAGATGACGGCTAGTGTTTGAAATCTAATCCGAAACTCGAAACCCGAAACACAATTTTAAATTTAGGAGAAGAATGCTATAAGGGTCTCACAGTCCCACATAACATCAGGACTTTTCGGGCGAAAATCGTACCACTGGACTTTTCGGGCGAAAATCGTACCACCCGCAAAAAATGACCAAAATTCTTATTTTTGTTGAAGATGGTGGCTAGGGTTTGAAATCTGATTGCTAGGGTTTGAAAATCGTACCAAACAACAAAAATGGACCGAAAACCGTATTTTCGGACTAAACAATGGCTAGTGTTTGAAATCTGACACGGATTCTGAAATACAGTCTTAAATGTAGGAGAAGAATTCTATAAGAATCTTCTAAACCTTGACTTCATTTGGACTTCTTGAAGGATTATCGTACTACTCGACAAAAATGGACAGAAATTTGTAATTTTGGACCAGACCATGGCTAGTTTTTGAAATCTAACGGAACCGAAAACACAGTTATTAATTTTGGAGTAGAATTCTAAAAGAGAATTTAGGTCCTCGAGCTCATTTCCACTTCTCGGGCGATTTTTGTACTTCACAACAAAAATGGACTAAAATTCGTATTTTTGTTTCAATCGACGCTAGTGTTTGAAATATGATGCCGAGCCCGACACAAAGTTACAAATTTAGGAGAAAAATGCTATAAGGGTCTTTTGGTCCTCAATTTCATCTGGACTTTTCGGTTGATTTTCGTACCACCTGACAAAAAATGGACTAAAATTTGTATTTTCTTACCAAACGATGGCTAGTGTTTGAAATCAAACCCAAAACACAATTATAAATTTAGGAGAAGCATGCTAAAAGTCTCTCCCGCTCCTGATTTTCATCTGGATTTTTTGGGCGATTTTCGTACCACCCGACAAAAATGGACTAAAATCTGTAATATATGATAAAATAGAGTTGTCAAATAAATATGTAATTATTACTTTATTTGATAACTCTAATTTAATTTATGTTATTATTATCTTCATTTTATAGTTTTACTTTATAAAAAATACATAATAATAACATATAAAAAAAATAGAGATGT
>NC_021164.2:11499857-11502963 GCF_000331145.2 Cicer arietinum | reverse complement strand
AACAAAGATAATAATAACATATAATAAAATAGAGTTGTCAAATAAAGTAATAATTACATATTAATTTTACAACTCAATTTTGTTATATGTTATTATTATTTTCGTTATTTAGTACAACTTCAAAACGAAGATAATAATAACGTATAATAAAACTAAGTTGTCAAATAAATATGTAATTATTAATTTATTTGAAAATTCTATTTTAATATATGTTATTATTATCTTCATTTAAAAGGGTTTGACTACATAACGAAGATAGTAATATCATTTAATTTAATAGAGTTGTCAAATAAATATGAAATTATTACTTTATTTGACAACTCTAATTATATGTTATTATTATCTTTGTTATGAATTAAAACTATAAAACAAAGATAATAATAACATATAATAAAATAGACTTTTCATATAAATATGTAATTATTACTTTATTTGACAACTCTAATTATATGTTATTATTATCTTTGTTTTATAGTTTTAATTCATAACAAAGATAATAATAACATATAATAAAATAGACTTGTCATATAAATATGTAATTATTACTTTATTTGACAACTCTAATTATATGTTATTATTATCTTTGTTTTATAGTTTTAATTCATAACAAAGATAATAATAACATATAATTAGAGTTGTCAAATAAAGTAATAATTTCATATTTATTTGACAACTCTATTAAATTAAATGATATTACTATCTTCGTTATGTAGTCAAACCCTTTTAAATGAAGATAATAATAACATATATTAAAATAGAATTTTCAAATAAATTAATAATTACATATTTATTTGACAACTTTGTTTTATTATACGTTATTATTATCTTGGTTTTGAAGTTGTACTAAATAACGAAATTAATAATAACATATAACAAAATTGAGTTGTAAAATTAATATGTAATTATTACTTTATTTGACAACTCTATTTTATTATATGTTATTATTATCTTCGTTATGTAGTAAAACTATAAAACGAATATAATATTGACATTTAATAAAATAGAGACCTTATAGCATTCTTCTCCAAAATTTATAATTATGTTTTGGGTGCCGCATCAGAATTCGAACACTAGCCATTCTCTTGTATGAAAATACATATTTCGGTCGATTTTTGTCGAGTTATAGAGTTTAAATTAAGAAGAAGAATTCTATAAGGGTCACTTGGTCCCTGATTTCATCTGGACTTTTCAAGCGATTTTCGTACCCATCGATATAAATGGAACAAATTCTGTATTTTCGGACCAGACGATGGCCAATGTTTGAAATCAGACGAGGAACCCGAAACACAGTTATAATTTCAGGAGAAGAATCATATAATAAGAGTCTTCTGGTCCTCGATTTTGTTTGGACTTTTCGGGCGATTTTCGTACTCGTCGACAAAAAGGACCAAAATCAGTATTTTAAGACCAGACGATGGCTAGTGTATGAAATCTGGCGCGAAACCCGAAACACAGTTATAAATTTTGGAGAAGAATGCTATAAGGGTCTCCCGGTCCTTGATTTCATCTTGATTTTTCGGAGGATTTTAGTACCACCCAACAAAAATGGACCAAAGTTCGTAGTTTAAGGCCAAACGATGGTTAGTGTTTGAAATCTGACGCAGAACCCGACACAAAGTTATAAATTTAAGAGAAGAATGCTAGAAGGGTCTCCTGGTCCTCAATTTCTTCTAGACTTTCCGGGCGATTTTTGTATCACCTGAAAAAAATGGACCGAAATCCGTATTTTCTTATAAGACGATGGCTAGTGTTTAAAATCTGATGCGGAACTCGAAACACAATTATAAATTTTGGAGAAGAATGGTATAAGGGTATCCTGGTCTTCGATTTCATCTAGTCTTTTCGGGCGATTTTTGTACCACCCGACAACAATAGACCGAAAATCGTATTTTCGAACCAGACGATGGCTAATGTTTGAAACCGGGTGCGGAACTCGAGTCACGGTAATAAATTTTGGAGAAGAATTCTATAATGGTCTCCCAGTCCTTGATTTCATCTGGACTTTTCGGGCGATTTTGGTACCACCCGACTAAAATTGACTGAAATCCGTATTTTCAAACAAGACGATGGTTAGTGTTTGAAATCTGGCACGAAACCCGAAACAAAGTTATAAATTTTGGAGAAGAATGCTATAATGGTCTCACGGTCCTCGATTTCATTTGAAATTTTCGGGCGACTTTCGTACCCCTCGACAAAAATGGACCAACTTCTACATTTTCGGATCAGAGGATGACTAGTGTTTGAAATCTGGCACGGAACCTGAAACATACTTATTAATTTTAGAGAAGATTGCTTTAAGAGTCTCTCAGTCCTCGATTTCATCGGGACTTTTCAGGAGATTTTCGTACCACCGTACGAAATTGGACCGAAATAAGGTGGTATTAAAATTCCCGATATCATCTAGACTTTTCTGGCAATTTTCGTACCACCCGACAAAAATGGAACAAAATTCGTATTTTTAGACCAAATGATGGCTAATGTTCAAAATATGACCTGAAACACAATTATAAATTTATGAGAAGAATGCTTTTTAATTATTATATTATTTGAAAACTCTATTTTATTAAATGATATTAATATATTTGTTATATAGTTTTACTAGACAAGGAAGATAATAATAACATAAAAGAAAATAGAGTTGTCAAAAAAAGTAATAATAACATATTAATTTTACAATTCCATTTTGTTATATGTTATTATTATTTTCGTTATTTAGTACAACTACAAAACGAAGATAAAATGCTTTTTAATTATTATATTATTTGAAAACTCTATTTTATTAAATGATATTAATATATTCGTTATATAGTTTTACTAGACAAGGAAGATAATAATAACATATAAGAAAATAGAGTTGTCAAAAAAAGTAATAATAACATATTAATTTTACAATTCCATTTTGTTATATGTTATTATTATTTTCGTTATTTAGTACAACTACAAAACGAAGATAATAATAACGTATAATAAAATAGAGTTGTCAAATAAATATGTAATTATTAATATATTTGATAATTTTATTTTGTTATATGTTATTATTATCTTCATTTTGAGGTTTGACTGCATAACTAAGATAGTAATATCATTTAATAAAATAGGGTTGTCA
>NC_021164.2:11487229-11499357 GCF_000331145.2 Cicer arietinum | reverse complement strand
TCTTCTCCAAAATTTATAATTGTGTTTCGGGTTCCGCGTCAAATTTCAAACACTAGCCATCGTTTTGTAAGAAAATATGAATTTTGATCCATTTTTGTCGGGTGGTACAAAAATCGCCCGAAAAATCTAGATGAAATCGAGGACCAACAGACCCTTATAGCATTCTTCTCCTAAATTTATAACTATGTTTCGGGTTCTTCATCAGATTGCAATCACTTACCATCGTTTGGTCTGAACTATGGACTTTGGTCCATTTTTGTTTGATGGTACAAAAATCGCCCGAAAAGTACAAATGAAATCAAGGACCCATAATCCGTTATATCATACTTCTTCTAAATTTATAATTTTCTTTCGAGTTCCGCATAATATTTCAAACACTAGCCATCGTCTTGTTCGATAATACGGATTTCGGTCAATTTTAGTCGGGTGGTAGGAAAATCGTTCGAAAAGTCCCGATTAAATCGAGGACCGAGAGATCCTTATAGCATTCTTCTCTAAAATTTATAACTATGTTTTAGGTTCCGCCCCAGATTTCTAACACTAGCCATAGTCTGGTCGAAAATACAGATGTTGGTCCATTTATGTCGAGAAGTTCAAAAATCGCCTGAAAAGTCCAAATGAAATCGAGGATTGCGAGATCTTTATAGCATTCTTCCCCAAAATTTATAACTTTGTTTCAGGTTCCGCACCTGATTTCAAACACTAGCCAGCGTCTTGTACGAAAATATCCTGAAAAGTCTAGATGAAATCGTGAACCAGGAGACTCTTATAGCATTCTTCTCCTAAATTTATAAATGTCATTCGGGTTCTGCATCGGATTTCAAAAACTATCCATTGCTTGTTCGAAAATACGAATTTCGGTCTATTTTTTTCATATGTACGAGAGACCCTTATAGCATTTCTTTCCAAAATTTATAATTGCGTTTCGGGTTCTGTGTCAGATTCTACACATAAACCATCGTTTTGTTTGAAAATACAGATTTTGGTCCATTTTAGTCGAGTTGTACGAAAATCCTCCAAAAAATCCAGATGAAATCGAGGACTAGGAGACCCTTATAGCATTCTTATCCGAAATTTATTACTGTTTTTCGGGCTCCGCGCCAGATTTTAAACACTAGCCATCATCTGGTCCAAAAATACGAATTTTGAGTCATTTTTGTTAGGTGGTACGAAAATTGCCCAAAAAGTCCAAATGAAATGGAGGACCAGGAGACCCTTATAGCGTTCTTCTTCTAAATTTATAATTGTGTTTCAGGTTCCGCGTCAGATTTCAAACACTAGCCATAGTCTTGTTCGGAAATACGAATTTAGGTACATTTTAGTTAGGAGTTATGAAAATCGCCCGAAAAGTCTAGATGAAATCGAGGACCGGGAGACCCTTATAGCATTCTTCTCCAAAATTTATAACTGTTTTTTGGGTTCCGTGCCAAATTTCAAACACTAACCATCGTTTTGTTCGGAAATACGAATTTTGATCCATTTTAGTCGGTTGGTACGAAAATCGACCAAAAAGCCCAATGAAATCAAGGACTGGGAGACCCTTATATCATTCTTCTCCAAACTTTATAACTGTGTTTCGGGTTTTGCGTCAAAATTCAAACACTAGCCATCGCCTGGTCTTAAAATACAGATTTCGGTCCATTTTGGTCAGGTGGTACAAGAATCGCCCGAAAAGTCCAGATCAAATTGAGGACCCGGACACTCTTATAGCATTCTTCTCCAAGCTTTATAAATGTGTTCAGGTTTTGCGCTAGATTTCAAACACTAGCCATTGTCTATTCAAAAAATATGAATTTCGGTCCATTTTTGTCGGGTGATACGAAATTTCCTGAAAAGACAAGATGAAATTGAGGACCAGGAGACCCTTATAGAATTCTTCTCTTAAATTTATAACTGAGTTTCAGGTTTTGCCTCAGATTTCAAACACTAGTAATTGTCTTGTTTGAAAATACGCACTTCGGTCCATTTTCTGGGAGACCCGTATATCATTCTTCTCCAAAATTTGTAACTGTGTTTCAGGTTCGGTGCAAGATTTCAACCACTAACCATTGTTTTGTTCGAAAATACAAATTTCGATCCATTTTAGTCAGGTGGTACGAAAATCGACCGAAACGTATAGATGAAATCGAGGACTGGGAGACCCGTATATCATTCTTCTCCAAAATTTGTAACTGTGTTTCAGGTTCGGTGCAAGATTTCAACCACTAACCATTGTTTTGTTCGAAAATACAAATTTCGATCCATTTTAGTCAGGTGGTACGAAAATCGACCGAAACGTATAGATGAAATCGAGGACTGGGAGACCCGTATATCATTCTTCTCCAAAATTTGTAACTGTGTTTCAGGTTCGGTGCAAGATTTCAACCACTAACCATTGTTTTGTTCGAAAATACAAATTTCGATCCATTTTAGTCAGGTGGTACGAAAATCGACCGAAACGTATAGATGAAATCGAGGACTGGGAGACCCGTATATCATTCTTCTCCAAAATTTGTAACTGTGTTTCAGGTTCGGTGCAAGATTTCAACCACTAACCATTGTTTTGTTCGAAAATACAAATTTCGATCCATTTTAGTCAGGTGGTACGAAAATCGACCGAAACGTATAGATGAAATCGAGGACTGGGAGACCCGTATATCATTCTTCTCCAAAATTTGTAACTGTGTTTCAGGTTCGGTGCAAGATTTCAACCACTAACCATTGTTTTGTTCGAAAATACAAATTTCGATCCATTTTAGTCAGGTGGTACGAAAATCGACCGAAACGTATAGATGAAATCGAGGACTGGGAGACCCGTATATCATTCTTCTCCAAAATTTGTAACTGTGTTTCAGGTTCGGTGCAAGATTTCAACCACTAACCATTGTTTTGTTCGAAAATACAAATTTCGATCCATTTTAGTCAGGTGGTACGAAAATCGACCGAAACGTATAGATGAAATCGAGGACTGGGAGACCCTTATATCATTCTTCTCCAAAATTTAAAATTGTGTTTCGGGTTCTGCGTCAAAATTCAAACATTATCTATCGTCTTGTTTGAAAATACGGATTTCGGTCCATTTTTGTCGGGTGGTATGAAAATCTACCGAAAAGTCCAAATGAAATCGAGGACGGGGAGACCCTTATGGCATTCTTCTCCAAAAAGTTTAACTGTGTTTTAGGTTCTGCGTCAGATTTCAAACACTAGCCATCGTTTGGTCCAAAAATACGGATTTCGGTCCATTTTGGCCGGATGGTACAAAAATCTCCCGAAAAATCTAGATCAAATCGAGGACCCGGAGACCCTTATAGCATACTTCTTCAAAATTTATAACTGTGTTTTGGGTTCCGCGTCAAATTTCAAACACTAGCCATTGTCTTGTTCGAAAATATGAATTTTGATCCATTTTAGTTAGGTGGAATGAAAATCGCCCGTAAAGTCCAGATGAAATCGAAGACTGAGAGGACCTTATAGCATTCTTCTCCAAAATTTATAACTGTGTCTCGGGTTCTGCTCCAGATTTCAAACACTTACCATTGTTTGGTTCGAAAATACGAATTTCATTCCATTTTAGTAGGGTAGTTAGAAAGTCGCCTGAAAGGTCCAAATGAAATCTAGGACCAGGATTGTGTTTCAGGTTACGCGTCAGATTTCAAACACTAGCCATTGTCTTTTTGGAAAATTCGGATTTTGGTCGTTTATTGTCGATTGGTACGAAAATTGCCCGAAACGTTTAGATGAAATCGATGACCCGGAAACCCTTATAGCATTCTTCTCCAAAATTTATAACTATGCTTCGGGTTCCACGTCATATTTCAAACACTAGCCATCGTTTGGTCCGAAAATACGCATTTCTTTAAATTTTAGTTGGGTGGTACGAAAATCGCCCGAAAAGTCCAGATGAAATCGAGGATCGAGAGACCCTTATAGCATTCTTCTTCTATATTTATAATTGTGTTTCAAGTTTTGCGCTATATTTCGAACACTAGCCCAAGTATGGTCCGAACATAATTATTTTAGTCTATTTTTGTCAAGGGGTACGAAAATCGCCCGGAAAGACCAGATGAAATCGAGGACCGAGAGACCCTTATAGCATTCTTCTTCTATATTTATAATTGTGTTTCGAGTTTTGCGCTATATTTCGAAAACTAGCCCAAGTATGGTCCGAACATAATTATTTTAGTCTATTTTTGTAAAGGGGTACGAAAATCGCCCGAAATGTCCAGATGAAATCAAGGACCGAGTGACCCTTATGGCATTTTTCTCCAAAATTTGTTACTTTGTTTCGGGTTCTGCGTCAGAATTCAAACACTATCCATCGTCTTGTTCAAAAATACGAATTTCGGTCCATTTTTTGTCAGGTGGTACGAAAATCACCCAAAAGGTCCAGATGAAACCGAAGACCGAGAGACCTTGACAACATTCTTCTCCCAAATTTATTTCTGGTTTTTAGGTTATGTGCTAGATTTCAAACACTTGCCATCGTTTGGTCCGAAAATATAGATTTCAGAACTTTTTAGTAGAGGGGTAAGAAAATTGCCTGAAATGTCCAAATGAAATCGAGCACTGAGAAACCCTTATAGATTCTTCTCTTAAATTTATGATTGTGTTCCGAGTTTCGTGTCGGATTTCAAACACTAGCCATTGTTTTGTTCAAAAATACGAACTTGGGTCCATTTTAATCGAGTGGTACAAAAATCACCCGAAAATACCTGATGAAATCGAGGACCAAGAGACTCTTATAGCATTCTTCTCCTAAATTTATAACTGTGTATCAGGTTCCGCTTCAGATTTCAAACAACATCCATCGTCTTGTTCGAAAATACGGATTCTGGTCCATTTTTGTCGGGTGGTACGAAAATCGCCCGAATTTTCCAGATGAAGTCGAGGACCGGGAGACCCTTATAGAATTCTTCTCCTAAATAAATAATAGTATTTCGGGTTTCGCAACATATTTCAAACACTAGCCATCGTCTGGTCCGAAAATACAGATTTTGGTCCATTTTTCTAGAGGGTAGTAAGAAAATCTCACAAAAAGTCCAAATGAAACGAGAACCGAGAGACCCTTTTAACATTCATCTCCTAAAACTCCTCATTATTCTTCTAAACCTCCTAAAAATCCTCAGCTGAATGGTTTGAAATCTGATGCGGAACCCGAATCATTATTATATATTTAGGAGAAGAATGCTATAAGGGTATCTCAGTCCTCGATTTCATCTGGACTTTTCGCGATTTTTGTGCTACCCGACAAAAATGGACCGAAATCCGTATTTTCGAACCAGACGATGGCTAGTGTTTGAAATCTGACGCGGAACCAGAAACGCATTTATAAATTTAGGAGAAGAATGCTATAAGAGTCTCCTGGTCCTCGATTTCATCTAGACATTTATGGCAATTTTTGTGCCACCCAACTAAAATGGACCGATTTTCGTGTTTTTGAACAAAATGATGGCTAGTGTTTGAAATCTGACACGGAACCCGAAACACAATTATAAATTTAGAAGAAGAATGCTTTAAGGGTCTCTCGGTCGTCGATTTCATCTGGACTTTTCAGGCGATTTTCGTATACCTCTACAAAAATGGATCAAAATCTGTATTTTCGAACAAGACGATGGCTAGTGTTTGAAATTTGATGTGGAATCCAAAACAATGTTATATATTTAGGAGAAGAAATCTATAAGAGTCTCCTGATCCTCTATTTCTTCTGGACTATTCGGCGAGTTTCGTACCCCTCGACAAAAATGGACCAAAATTTGTATTTTCAAACCACACGATGGGTAGTGTTTGAAATCTAACACGGAACCCGAAACACAATTATAAATTTAGAAGAAGAATGCTTTAAGGGTCTCTCGGTCGTCGATTTCATCTGGACTTTTTGGGCGATTTTCATACCCCTCGACAAAAATGGACCAAAATTTGTATTTTCAAACCACACGATGGGTAGTGTTTGAAATCTAACACGGAAACCGAAACACAATTATAAATTTAGAAGAAGAATTCTATAAGGGTCTCTCGGTCCTCGATTTCATCTGGACTTTTTGGGCGATTTTCATACCCCTCGACAAAAATTGACCAAAATTTGTATTTTCGTACCAAACGATTGCTAGTGTTTGAAATCTGACGCGGAAGCCAAAACAGTGTCATATATTAATGAGAATAATGATATAAGGTTCGTTCGGTCCTCGATTTCATCTGGACTTTCCGGGCGACTTTTGTACCACACGAAAAAAATGGACCGAAATCTGTATTTTCGAACAAGACGATGTCTAGTGTTTGAAATCAAACGCATAACGTGAAACACTGTTGTATATTTAGGAGAAGATTGTTGTAAGGATCTCTCGGTCCTCGATTTTTATCTGCACTGTTCGGGCGATTTTCGTACCTCCCGACCAAAATGGACCGAAATCTGTATTTTCGGACTAGACGAGGGGTAGTGTTTGAAATTTGACGCGGAACCTAAAACACAATTCTAAATTTTGGAGAAGAATGCTATAAGGGTCTCCCCGTCCTCGATATCATATGGACTTTTCGGGCAACTTTCATACCACCCAACTAAAATGGACTGAAATCTGTATTTTCGAACATGACGATGGCTAGTGTTTGAAATCTAACGCGGGACCCAAAACATAGTTATAAATTGAAGAGAAGAATGTTATAAGAGTCTCCTGGTCCTCGATTTCATCTGGACATTTCGGGAGATTTTCGTACCACCCGACTAAAATGGACCGATATCCGTATTTTTGAACAAGATGATGGCTAGTGTTTGAAATCTGACGTGGAACCCCAAATAAATTTATTAATTTAGGAGAAGAATTCTAAAAGGGTATCTTGGTCCTCGATTTCATATGGATTTTTCGGGCGATTTTCGTACTTTGGTTCACACGATGACTAGTGTTTGAAATATGACGCCGAGCCCAAAACGCAGTTACATATTCAAGAGAAAAATGCTATAAGGGTCTTCCGGTCCTCGATTTCATCTGGACTTTTCGGGCAATTTTCGTACCTCCGGAAAAAATAGACCTAAATCCATATTTTGGAACAAGACGATGGCTAGTGTTAGAAATCTATCGCGGAACCTGGAACACAATTATAAATTTAGGAAAAGAATGCTATAAAGGTCTCTCGGTCCTTGATTTGATTTGGACGTTTCAGGGGATTTTCCTACCACCTATCAAAAATGGACTGAAATCCGTATTTTTGAACCTAGCGATGGCTAGTGTTTGAAATCTTATGCGAAACTTGAAACTTTGTTTTAAAATTTCGAAGCACTCGACAAAAATAGACCGAAATCCATATTTTCGGACCAGACGATGGCTGGTGTTAAAATTATGACGCGGAACCCGAAACACAGTTATAAATTTAGGAGAACAATCCAATTCGGGTAACTGGATCCTCAATTTCCATCAAAATGTTCGGGATATTTTTGTACCAAATGACAAAAATGGTCTGAAATCCGTATTTTCGGACTAGACGATGGCTAGTGTTTGAAATCTAGCGTGGAACCCAAAACATAGTTATAAATTTAGGAGAAGAATGCTATAAGGGTTTACCGGTCTTCAATTTCATCTTGACTTTTCATGTGATTTTCATACTACCAGACAAAAATGAATTGAAATTCGTATTTTTTGACTAGACGATGGCTAGTGTATGAAATTTGATGTGGAACCTGAAACGCAGTTATAAATTTAGGAGAATATCATCTATATTTTCTAACTAGACAAATGCTATAAGTGTCTCTCGGTCGTCGATATCATCTGGTGTTTTCTGATGATTTTCGAACCAAACGATGGCTAGTGTTGGAAATCTGACGCGGAACCCAAAACAATTATAAAATGGAACAAAATCCGTATTTTTGGAACAAACGATGGACAATGTTTGAAATTTGTACCGAACTCGTAGGGGTCTCTCGGTCCTCGATTCATCTCGACTTTTCAAGCGATTTTCGTACCACTTGACAAAAATGGAATGAAATCCATATTTTCGAACAAGCCGATGGCTAATGTTTGAAATCTTATCTGAAACTCGAAACGCAAAACACAATTTAAAATTTAGGACCAGAATGATATAAGGGTCCCCCAGTCCTCGATTTCATTTAGACCTTTCGGGCGATTTTCATACCACCCAAAACAATGGACCGAATTCCGTACTTTCGTACCAGATGGTTGCTAATATTTGAAATCTTACCCGAAATACAATTAAAAATTTAGGAGAAGAATGCTAAAAGGGTCTCGTGATCCTCATTTTCATATCGACTTTTCAGGCGATTTCGTTCCACCTGACCAAAGTGGAACGAAATCCATATTTATGAACCAGACGATGACTAGTGTTTGAAATCTAATACGAAACTCAAAACCCGAAACAAAATTTTAAATTTAGGAGAAGAATGCTATAAGGGTCTCAACGTCCTCGATGAAATCTGGACTTTTCGGGTGAAAATCGTACCACCCGACAAAAAAGGACCAAAATTCTTATTTTTGTACAAGATGATGGCTAGGGTTTTAAATCTGATTGCTAGGGTTTAAAAATCGTACCAAACAACAAAAATGGACCGAAAACTATATTAAAAACAGTAGCCATCGTCTGGTCTGAAACTATGAATTTCGGTCCACTTTTGTCGGGTGGTACGAAAATCGCCCGAAAAGACCAGATGAAATCAAGGACCAGGAGACCCTTATAGCATTCTTCTCCTAAATTTATAACTGAGTTTCGGGTTCCCATCAGATTTCAAACATTAGCAATCATCTTTTTCGAAAATACGGATTGCAGTCCGTTTTTTGTCGTGTGGTATGAAAATCACACGAAAAGTTCAAACGAAATCAAGGACAGGGAGACCATGATAGCATTCTTCTCCAAAATTTATTACTTGTTTTTAGGTTCTGCGCCAGATTTCAAACACTTGCCATCGTCTAGTCCGAAAATATAGATGTCGGCCTTTATTTTCACACATGATGATGGCTAGTCTTTGAAATCTCACGCTGAACCCAAAACTCAGTTATATATTTAGGAGAATAATGCTATAAGAATCTCTCGGTCTTCGATTTCATCTGGACTTTTCGGGAGATTTTCGAACGATCCAACTAAAATGGACCGAAATGTGTATTTTCCAAAAAGACAATCGCTAGTGTTTGAAATCTGACGCGGAACACTAAACACAGTTATAAATTTTGGAGAATAATGATATAAGGGTCTCTCGATCCTAGATTTCATCTGGACTTTTCAGGTGACTTTCGTACCACCCACCTAAAATGGACTGAAATCCGTATTTTCGAACCACACGATTTTTAGTCTTTGAAATATAACTGTATTTCGGGTTCCATGTTGAGATTCAAACACTAGCCATCGTCTGGTCCGAAAATACGGATTTCAATCCATTTTAGTCTAGTGGTATGAAAATCGCCCAAAAAGACCAGATGAAATCGAGGACAGGGAGACCCTTATTGCATTCTTCTCTAAAATTTATAAATGTGTTTCAGGTTCTGCGTCAAATTTCGAACACTAGCCCTCGTCTGGTCTAGAAATATTGATTTCGTTCCATTTTTGTTGAGTGGTATGAAAATTGCTTGAAAAGTCTAGATCAAATCGAGAACCGGAGACCCTTATAAAATATTTCTCCAAAAATTATAATTCTGTTTCGGGTTTCGTGTCAAATTTCAAACACTAGCCCTGGTTTGTTCCAAAACTATTTATTTTGGTCCATTTTTGTCGGGTGGTATGATAATTGAGGACATGGAAACCCTTATAGCATTCTTCTCCAAAATTTATAGCTTTGTTTCGGGTTCCGCAACAAATTTCAAACACTAGCTATCGTCTTGTCCAAAAATACAGATTTTGGTCCTTTTTTTTCGAGGAGTACGAAAATTGCCCGAAAAGTCCAGATAAAATCGAGGAGAAGAAGATTCTTATAGCATTATTCTCCTAAATATATAACTGAGTTTTGGGTTCAGCGTGAGATTTCAAAGACTAGCCATCATCATGTGTGAAAATACGAATTTCGGTCCATATTTGTCGTGTGGTACAAAAATTTCCTAAAAAGTCCATATGAAATCGAGGACCGGAAGACCCTTATAGCATTCTTCTCCAAAATTTATAACTGTGTTTTGGGTTCCTTATCAAATTTCAAACACTAGTCCTCGTCTTGTCCGAAAATACAGATTTTAGTCTTTTTCTGTTATGTGGTACGAAAATCGCCCGAAAAGTCCAGATGATATCGAGGACCAGAAGACTCTTATAGCATTCTTCTTCTAAATTTAAAAATGTATACCGGGTTCCACGTCATATTTCAAACATTAAACATCGTCTTGTTGGAAATTACGGATTTCAATCCATTTTTGTTGGGGTGTACGAAAATCGCTCGAAAAGTCCAGATGAAATCGAAGACCGAGAGACCCTTATAACATTCTTCATCTAAATTTATAACTATGTATCGGGTTCCGCGTCAAAATACAAACACAAGCCATTGTCTTGTTTGAAAATACGAATTTCAGTCCATTTTAGTCGGGTGGTACAAAAATCGCCCGAAAAGTCCAGATGAAATCGAGGACCGGGATAACCTTAAAGCATTCTTCATCTAAATCTATAACAGTGTTTCGGGTTCAGCGTCAGATATCATACACTAGTCATCGTCTGGCCCAAAAATACATATTTCGATCCATTTTTGTCGAGGGGTACGAAAATGGCCCAAAAAGTCCAAAGGAAAACGAGGACTGAGAGACACTTATAGCATTCTTCTTCTAAATTTATAACTGTTTTTCGGGTTCCGTGTCAGATTTCAAACACTAACTATCGTCTTGTTCGGAAATACGGATTTCGATCCATTTTAGTAGGGTGGTAGGAAAATCGCCCAAAAAGTGCAGATGAAATCTAGGACCGGAAGACCCTTATATCATTGTTCTCCAAAAATTTTAACTGGGTTACGGGTTCCGCGTCAAATTTCAATAAATGGCCATAGTCTTTTTCAAAATTTCGGATTTCGGTTCATTTTAGTTGGATCATATGAAAATCGCCCGAAATATCCAGATGAAATCGAGGACAGTGAGACCCTTATAGCATTCTTCTCCAAAATTTATAAATGTGTTTCGAGTTCCGAGCTAGATTTCAAACATTAGCCAAAGTGTGTTCCGAAAATACAGATTTTAGTCCATTTTTGTTGAGGGGTACGAAAATCTCCCGAAATCGAAACACGAACCCAAAACCCGGAACCCGAAACCCAAAACACGGTTATATATTAAGGAGAAGAATGATATAAGGGTCGCTCAGTCCTCGATTTCATCTGGGCTTTTAGGGCAATTTTCGTACCACACGACAAAAAAGGACTGAAATCCGTATTTTCGAACAACACGATGGATAATGTTTAAAATCTGACGCGGAGCCCAAAACACAGTTATATAATTAGGAGAAGAATGATATAAGAGTCTCCTGGTCCTCGATTTCATCTGGACATTTCGGGCAATTTTCGTTTCACTAGACAAAAATTTACCAAAATCTGTATTTTCGGACCAAACGAGGGCTAGTGTTTGAAATTTGACGCGGAACCTAAAACAGAATTATAATTTTCGGAGAAGAATGCTATAAGGGTCTCCGGTTCTCGATTTCATCTGTAGTTTTCGGGCGAGTTTCGTACCCCTAGACAAAATTGACAAAATATGTATTTTCGGACTAGACGATGGCTAGTGTTTGAAATCTGAAGCGGAACCTGAAACACTTTTATATATTAACGAGAAGAATGCTATAAGGGTTTCCTGGTCCTCGATTTCAACTGGTCTTTTCGGGCGATTTTCGTACCACCCGACAAAAATGGACCGAAATTCGTATTTTCGGACCTGACGATGGCTAGTGTTTGAAATCTGGCGCAAAACCCGAAACATAGTTTTAAATTTTGGAGAAGAATGCTATAAGGGTCTCTCGGTCCTCGATTTAATGTGGACCTTTCGGGAGATTTTCGCACCACTCGACAAAAATGGACTAAAATATGTATTTTCGGACCCCGGTTTTTGAAATCTACCGCAGAACTCAACACACAGTTATAAATTTTTGAGAAGAATGCTACAAGGGTATCCCAGTCCTCAATTTCATCTGGACTTTTCGGTCAATTTTTATACGATATAACTAAAATGAACCAAAATCCGTAATTCGAAAAAGACTATGGCTAG